>NW_027307791.1:870000-875000 GCF_047496885.1 Scyliorhinus torazame
GCTTCCCCCCGCGACGCCCCCTCCTTCCTGCTTCTCTATTCCCGCCATGATTATCATAGCGCGGGAACCAAGCCCGCGCTTCTCCCTTGGCCCCGCCCCCAATGGCCAACGCCCCATCTCCTCCACCTCCCCTCCTCCCCCCATCATCACCTGTGGAAGAGAGAAAAGTTACCACATAGCAGGATTAGTACATAAAACTCCTCTTTCCCCCCTTTTTAACCCCACTCTTCACCCCCCACATTCGCCCCACCACTTTGTTCAAACGTTCTTTTTAATAACCCGCTCATTCCAGTTTTTCTTCCACAATAAAAGTCCACGCTTCATCCGCCGTCTCAAAGTAGTGGTGTCTCCCTCGATATGTGACCCACAGTTTTGCCGGTTGCAGCATTCCAAATTTTATCTTCTTTTTATGAAGCACCGCCTTGGCCCGATTAAAGCTCGTCCTCCTTCTCGCCACCTCCGCACTCCAGTCTTGATAAACGCGGATCACCGCGTTCTCCCCTTTACTGCTCCGAGTTTTCTTTGCCCATCTGAGGACCATTTCACTATCCTTAAAACGGAGGAATCTCACCACTATGGCTCTAGGAATTTCTACTGCTCTCAGTCCTCGCGCCATCACTCGGTATGCTCCCTCCACCTCCAACGGACCCGCCGGGGCCTCCGCTCCCATTAACGAGTGCAGCATCGTGCTCACATATGCCCCAACGTCCGCTCCCTCCGCACCTTCAGGAAGACCAAGAATCCTCAAGTTGTTCCTCCTTGCGTTGTTCTCCAGTGCCTCCAACCTTTCCACACATCGTTTCTGATGTGCCTCATGCATCTCCGTCTTCACCACCAGGCCCTGTATGTCGTCCTCATTCTCGGCTGCCTTTGCCTTCACGACCCGAAGCTCCCGCTCCTGGGTCTTTTGTTCCTCCTTTAGCCCTTCGATCGCCTGTAGTATCGGGGCCAACAGCTCTTTCTTCATTTCCTTTTTGAGCTCTTCCACACAGCATTTCAAGATCTCTTGTTGTTCAGGGCCCCATGTTAAACTGCCACCTTCCGACGCCATCTTGGTTTTTGCTTGCCTTCCTTGCCGCTGTTCTAAAGGATCCACTGCAATCCAGCCACTTTCTCCTCCTTTTTTCATCCGTATCCAGGGGGGATTCCCTTCTGGTTTACCGCACAGTGTTTTTAGCCGTCAAGATTGCCGTTGGGGCTCCTATCAAGAGCCCAAAAGTCCGTTCCACCGGGAGCTGCCGAAACGTGCGACTCAGCTTGTCATCGCCGCACCCGGAAGTCCTCTATCTATCTTTCTATCTATCTATCTATCTATCTACCTATCTTTCTATCTATCTATCTATGTAACTGCCAGTCTGTCTGTCTGTCTGCCTATCTATCTATCTGTTTATCTACATATCTCTCTATCTATCTGTCTGTCTGTCTGTCTATCTATCTGTCTATCTATCTATATATCTGTGTATCTATCTCTGTACCTATCTATCTATCTATATTTCTATCTATCTATCTATTTATCTATCTATCTATCTATCTATCATTCTATCTATCTATCTATTTATCTATCTATCTATCTATCCATCCTTCCGCCCATCCACCATCCATCCATCCATCCATCCATCCGTCCGTCCATCCGACGGTCCGTCCGTCCGTCCCTCCCTCCCTCCCTCCCGCCCTCCATCCATCCATCCATTCATCCATCCATCCACCCACCCACCCACCAACACACCCACCCACCCATCTATCTACCTATCTACCTATCTATCTATTTATTTTTCTATCTATCTAGCGATCTAGCTATGTAGCTATCTATATGTTTATCAATCTGTCTGTCTATCTATCAATATATCTCCCTATCTACCTATCTATCTATCTATCTACCTATCTGTCTGTCTATCTATCTATCTATCTGTCTATCTATCTATCTATCTACATATCTATCTATCTATCCATCCTTCCGTCCATCCACCATCCATCCATCCATCCATTAATCCGTCCGTCCGTCCAACCGTCCGTCCGTCGGTCCCTCCCACCCTCCCTCCCTCCCTCCAACCATCCATCCATTGCATCAATCCTCAAATCCATCCATCCATCCGTCCATCCAACCAGCCATCCATCCAGCCATCCACCCACCCCTCTATCTATCTATCAACTATCTATCTATCGATCTATCGATGTAGCGATCTAGCGATCTATATGTTTATCAATCTGTCTGTCTATCTAAATATCTACCTATATATCTACCTATCGACATATCTACCTATCTGTCTATCTATCTATCTTTCTATCTAACTATCTATCAATCTATCTATAGATCTATATAGATATCTATCTATCATTCTATCTATCTATCCATCCTTCCGTCCATCCACCATCCATCCATCCATCCATCCAACCGCCCGTCCGTCCGTCTCTCCCTCCCTCCCACCGTCCCCCCATCCATTCATCCATCCATCCATCCATCGACCACCCACCCACGCATCTATCTATCTATCTATCTATCCATATATCTATCGATCTATATAACTAGCGATCTAGCTACCATGCTATCTATCTATCTATCTATCTGTCTGTCTGTCTATCTATCTATCTATCTATCTATCGACATATCAATCTATTAATCTATCTTTCCATCCTTCCGTCAGTCCGCCCGTCCCTCCCTCCCTCCCTCCTTCCCTCCATCCATCCATCCATCAATCCATCCATCCTTCCACCCACCCACCCAGCCCCATCTATCTATCTATCTATCTATCTATCTATCTACCTATCTATCTATCTATCTATCTATCTATCTATCTATCTATCTATCTGTCTGTCTAACTATCTATCTATCTATCTATCTATCTATCTAAGTGTATATCGATATAGCTATCTAGCGATCTAGCTGTCTAGCTATCTATATGCTTATCAATCTGTCTGTCTGTCTACCTGTATATCTCCCTATCTACCTATCTGTCTATCTAACTAACTATCTGTCTGCCTATGTATCTATCCATCTGTCTATCTATCTATCTCTCTATCTATCTATCTATGTAACTGCCAGTCTGTCTGTCTGAATGTCTGTCTATCTATGTGTCTATCTATCTATCTATCTATCTCTGTATCTATCTATCTACCTATCTTCCTATCGATCTATCTATTTATCTATCTATCTATCTATCTATCTATCTATCTATCTATCTACCGATCTATCTACTATCTCTCTATCTGTCTGTCTGCCTATCTATCTATCTATCTACTTATCTATCTATCTATCTGTCTGTCTATCTATCTATCTATCTATCTATCTATCTATCTATCTATCTATCTATCTCTCTCTCTATCTATCTATCTATCTATCTATCTATATATCTATCTATCTATCTATCTATCTATCTATCTATCTATCTATCTATCTATCTATCTCCCTATCTACCTATCTACCTACCTATCTATCTATCTATCTGTCTGACTATGTATCTATCCATCTGTCTATCTATCTATCTATCTACCTACATATCTATCTATCTATCTATCTATCCATCCTTCCGTCCATCCACCATCCACCAATCCATCCATCCATCCGTCCGTCCGTCCATCAGTCCGTCCGCCCGCCCCTTCCTGCCTCCCTCCCTCCATCCATCCATCTATCTATCTATCTATCCAGTACCGATCTATCTATCTACCTATCTATCTATCTATCTATCTATCTATCTATCTATCCATCTATCTATTAATCTATCTATCTATCCATCCTTCCGTCCATCCACCATACATCCATCCATTCATCCGTCCGTCCCTCCCTCCCTCCCTCCCTCCCTCCATCCATCCATCCATCCATCCACCTACGCACCCACCCACCCACCCACACACCCACACACGCACCGACCCACCCACCCATCCACCCATCCATCCACCCACCCATCCACCCACCCCCCAACCTATCTATCTATCTATCTATCTGTCTGTCTATCTATCTGTCTGTTTATCTATCTATCTATCTATCTATCTATCTATCTATCTATCTATCTATCTATCTATCTATCTATCTATCTATCCATCCTTCCGTTCATCCACCATCCATCCATCCATCCATCCGCCCGTCCGTCCGTCCGTCCCTCCCTCCCTCACTCCCTCCATCCATCCATCCATCCATCCAACCATTCATCCATCCATCCATCCACTCACCAATCCACATACCCACCCACCCACCCACCCACCCATTTACCTATCTATCTATCTATCTATCTATCTATCTATCTATCTATCTATCTATCTATCTATCTATCTATCTATCTATCTATCTATCTATCTATCTATCTATCTACCGATCTATCTACTATCTCTCTATCTGTCTGTCTGCCTATCTATCTATCTATCTACTTATCTATCTATCTATCTGTCTGTCTTTCTATCTATCTATCTATCTATCTATCTATCTATCTATCTATCTATCTATCTATCTCTCTCTCTATCTATCTATCTATCTATCTATATATCTATCTATCTATCTATCTATCTATCTATCTATCTATCTATCTATCTATCTATCTATCTATCTATCTATCTATCTATCTATCTATCTATCTATCTATCTCCCTATCTACCTACCTATCTATCTATCTATCTGTCTGACTATGTATCTATCCATCTGTCTATCTATCTATCTATCTACCTACATATCTATCTATCTATCTATCTATCCATCCTTCCGTCCATCCACCATCCACCAATCCATCCATCCATCCGTCCGTCCGTCCATCAGTCCGTCCGCCCGCCCCTTCCTGCCTCCCTCCCTCCATCCATCCATCTATCTATCTATCTATCCAGTACCGATCTATCTATCTACCTATCTATCTATCTATCTATCTATCTATCTATCTATCTATCTATCTATCTATCTATCCATCTATCTATTAATCTATCTATCTATCCATCCTTCCGTCCATCCACCATACATCCATCCATTCATCCGTCCGTCCCTCCCTCCCTCCCTCCCTCCCTCCCTCCATCCATCCATCCAT
>NW_027307791.1:880000-892500 GCF_047496885.1 Scyliorhinus torazame
TCCGCTCCTCCCTCCCTCCATCCATCCATCCCTTCATCCACCCACCCACCCACCCACCCATCTATCTATCTATCTATCTATCCATCTATCTATCTATCTATCTATCTATCTATCTATCTATCTATCTATCTATCTATCTATCTTTCTATCTATCTATCTATCTATCTATCTATCTATCTATCTATCTATCTATGTATCTATCTATCTATCTATCTATCTATCTATCTATCTATCTATCTATCTATCTATCTATCTATTTATCTATCTATCTATCTATCTATCTATCTATCTATCTATCTATCTATCTATCTATCTATCTATCTATCTATCTATCTGTCTATCAATCTATCTATCTATTTATCTATCTATCTATCTATCTATCTATCTATCTATCTATCTATCTATCTAGCTATCTATCTATCTATCTATCATTCTATCTATCTATCTATCTATCCATCTATCTATCTATCTAACTATCTATTTATCTATCTATGTATCATTCTTTCTATCTATCTATCTATCTATCTATCTATCTATCTATCTACCGATCTATCTATCCATCTATCTATTAATCTATCTATCTATCTATCCATCCTTCCGTCCATCCACGATACATCCATCCATTCATCCGTCCGTCCCTCCCTCCCTCCCTCCCTCCCTCCATCCATCCATCCATCCATCCACCTACGCACCCACCCACCCACCCACACACCCACACACGCACCCACCCTATCCATCTATCTATCTATCTCTATGTTTATCAATCTGTCAGTCTATCTGTCTATATATCTACCTATCTATCTACATATCTATCTATCTATCTATATATCTCGCGATCTAGATATATTATCTGCTCCATAAAATCTTTAAGTACCTTGGCTGCTGCCGGCCTCCTTCCAGTCCTGGACTTCGACCTATCCAGCCCTGGTCCCAACACCGTATTAAAATCTCCCCCCATTATCAGCTTTCCCATCTCTAGGTCCGGAATGCGTCCTAGCATCCACCTCATAAAATTGGCATCATCCCAGTTCAAGGCATATACGTTTACCAAAACCACCGTCTCCCCCTGTAGTTTGCCACTCACCATCACGTATCTGCCCCCGTTATCCGCGACTATAGTCTTTGCCTCGAACATTACCCGCTTCCCCACTAATATAGACACCCCCCTGTTTTTCGCATCTAGCCCCGAATGGAACACCTGCCCCACCCATTCTTTGGTAGCCTAACCTGGTCTATCAGGTGCGTTTCCTGTAACATAACCACATCTGCCTTCAGTTTCTTAAGGTGTGCGAGTACCCGTGCCCTCTTTATCAGCCCGTTCAGCCCTCTCATGTTCCACATGATCAGCCGGATTGGGGGGCTTCCTACCCACCCCCCCCCCTTGTCGATTAGCCATCCCCTTTTTCCAGCTCCTCACCCGGTTCCCACGCAGCTGTATCTCCCCCAGGCGGTGCCCCCCCCCCGCCCATCCCCTCCCATACCAGCTCCCCCCTCTCCCCAGCAGCAGCAACCCAGTAATTCCCCCCTCCCCCCCCCCGCTAGATCCCCCGCTAGCGTAATTACTCCCCCCATGTTGCTCCCAGAAGTCAGCAAACTCTGGCCGACCTCGGCTTCCCCCCGCGACGCCCCCTCCTTCCTGCTTCTCTATTCCCGCCATGATTATCATAGCGCGGGAACCAAGCCCGCGCTTCTCCCTTGGCCCCGCCCCCAATGGCCAACGCCCCATCTCCTCCACCTCCCCTCCTCCCCCCATCATCACCTGTGGAAGAGAGAAAAGTTACCACATAGCAGGATTAGTACATAAAACTCCTCTTTCCCCCCTTTTTAACCCCACTCTTCACCCCCCACATTCGCCCCACCACTTTGTTCAAACGTTCTTTTTAATAACCCGCTCATTCCAGTTTTTCTTCCACAATAAAAGTCCACGCTTCATCCGCCGTCTCAAAGTAGTGGTGTCTCCCTCGATATGTGACCCACAGTTTTGCCGGTTGCAGCATTCCAAATTTTATCTTCTTTTTATGAAGCACCGCCTTGGCCCGATTAAAGCTCGTCCTCCTTCTCGCCACCTCCGCACTCCAGTCTTGATAAACGCGGATCACCGCGTTCTCCCCTTTACTGCTCCGAGTTTTCTTTGCCCATCTGAGGACCATTTCACTATCCTTAAAACGGAGGAATCTCACCACTATGGCTCTAGGAATTTCTACTGCTCTCAGTCCTCGCGCCATCACTCGGTATGCTCCCTCCACCTCCAACGGACCCGCCGGGGCCTCCGCTCCCATTAACGAGTGCAGCATCGTGCTCACATATGCCCCAACGTCCGCTCCCTCCGCACCTTCAGGAAGACCAAGAATCCTCAAGTTGTTCCTCCTTGCGTTGTTCTCCAGTGCCTCCAACCTTTCCACACATCGTTTCTGATGTGCCTCATGCATCTCCGTCTTCACCACCAGGCCCTGTATGTCGTCCTCATTCTCGGCTGCCTTTGCCTTCACGACCCGAAGCTCCCGCTCCTGGGTCTTTTGTTCCTCCTTTAGCCCTTCGATCGCCTGTAGTATCGGGGCCAACAGCTCTTTCTTCATTTCCTTTTTGAGCTCTTCCACACAGCATTTCAAGATCTCTTGTTGTTCAGGGCCCCATGTTAAACTGCCACCTTCCGACGCCATCTTGGTTTTTGCTTGCCTTCCTTGCCGCTGTTCTAAAGGATCCACTGCAATCCAGCCACTTTCTCCTCCTTTTTTCATCCGTATCCAGGGGGGATTCCCTTCTGGTTTACCGCACAGTGTTTTTAGCCGTCAAGATTGCCGTTGGGGCTCCTATCAAGAGCCCAAAAGTCCGTTCCACCGGGAGCTGCCGAAACGTGCGACTCAGCTTGTCATCGCCGCACCCGGAAGTCCTCTATCTATCTTTCTATCTATCTATCTATCTATCTACCTATCTTTCTATCTATCTATCTATGTAACTGCCAGTCTGTCTGTCTGTCTGCCTATCTATCTATCTGTTTATCTACATATCTCTCTATCTATCTGTCTGTCTGTCTGTCTATCTATCTGTCTATCTATCTATATATCTGTGTATCTATCTCTGTACCTATCTATCTATCTATATTTCTATCTATCTATCTATTTATCTATCTATCTATCTATCTATCATTCTATCTATCTATCTATTTATCTATCTATCTATCTATCCATCCTTCCGCCCATCCACCATCCATCCATCCATCCATCCATCCGTCCGTCCATCCGACGGTCCGTCCGTCCGTCCCTCCCTCCCTCCCTCCCGCCCTCCATCCATCCATCCATTCATCCATCCATCCACCCACCCACCCACCAACACACCCACCCACCCATCTATCTACCTATCTACCTATCTATCTATTTATTTTTCTATCTATCTAGCGATCTAGCTATGTAGCTATCTATATGTTTATCAATCTGTCTGTCTATCTATCAATATATCTCCCTATCTACCTATCTATCTATCTATCTACCTATCTGTCTGTCTATCTATCTATCTATCTGTCTATCTATCTATCTATCTACATATCTATCTATCTATCCATCCTTCCGTCCATCCACCATCCATCCATCCATCCATTAATCCGTCCGTCCGTCCAACCGTCCGTCCGTCGGTCCCTCCCACCCTCCCTCCCTCCCTCCAACCATCCATCCATTGCATCAATCCTCAAATCCATCCATCCATCCGTCCATCCAACCAGCCATCCATCCAGCCATCCACCCACCCCTCTATCTATCTATCAACTATCTATCTATCGATCTATCGATGTAGCGATCTAGCGATCTATATGTTTATCAATCTGTCTGTCTATCTAAATATCTACCTATATATCTACCTATCGACATATCTACCTATCTGTCTATCTATCTATCTTTCTATCTAACTATCTATCAATCTATCTATAGATCTATATAGATATCTATCTATCATTCTATCTATCTATCCATCCTTCCGTCCATCCACCATCCATCCATCCATCCATCCAACCGCCCGTCCGTCCGTCTCTCCCTCCCTCCCACCGTCCCCCCATCCATTCATCCATCCATCCATCCATCGACCACCCACCCACGCATCTATCTATCTATCTATCTATCCATATATCTATCGATCTATATAACTAGCGATCTAGCTACCATGCTATCTATCTATCTATCTATCTGTCTGTCTGTCTATCTATCTATCTATCTATCTATCGACATATCAATCTATTAATCTATCTTTCCATCCTTCCGTCAGTCCGCCCGTCCCTCCCTCCCTCCCTCCTTCCCTCCATCCATCCATCCATCAATCCATCCATCCTTCCACCCACCCACCCAGCCCCATCTATCTATCTATCTATCTATCTATCTATCTACCTATCTATCTATCTATCTATCTATCTATCTATCTATCTATCTATCTGTCTGTCTAACTATCTATCTATCTATCTATCTATCTATCTAAGTGTATATCGATATAGCTATCTAGCGATCTAGCTGTCTAGCTATCTATATGCTTATCAATCTGTCTGTCTGTCTACCTGTATATCTACCAATCTACCTATCTATCTATCTATCTATCTATCTATCTATCTATCTATCTATCTATCTATCTATCTATCTATCTATCTATCTATCTATGTAACTACCAGTCTATCTGTCTGTCTGTCTGTCTATCTATCTATCTATCTATCTATCGATCTATCTATCTCGCGATCTAGATATGTAGCTATCCATATGTTTATCAATCTGTCTGTCTATCTATCAATATATCTTCCTATCTACCTATCTATCTATCCATCTATCTATCTGTCAACTATCTATCTATCGATCTATCTATGTAGCGATCTAGCTATCTAGCTATCTATATGTTTATCAATCTGTCTGTCTATCTATATATCGACCTATCTACCTATCTATCTATCTACATATATATCTATCTGTCTGTCTATCTATCTATCTATCTATATAACTATCTATCTATCTATCTATCTATCTATCTATCTATATATCTATCTATCTATCTATCATTCTATCTATCTCTCTATCTATCTATCCATCCTTCCGTCCATCCACCATCCATCCATCCATCCAACCGTCCCTCCGTCCCTCCCTCCTTCCCTCCATCCATTCATCCATCCATCCATCCATCGACCGCCCACCCACGCATCTATCTATCTATCTTTATATCTATCTATCCATCTATCTATCGATCTATCTATCTAGCGAGCTCGCTATCTAGCTATCTATATGTTTATCAACATGTCTGTCTATCTATCTATCTATATATCTACCTATCTACCTCTATATCTATCTATCTATCTGCCTGTCCATCTATCTATCTATCTTTCTATCTATCTACATATCTATCTATCTATCTATCCACCCTTCCGTCCATCCACCTTCCATCCATCCATCCATCCGTCCGCCCTTCCGTCCCACCCTCCCACCCTCCCTCCCTCCCTCCATCCATCCATCCATCAATCCATCCATCCCTCCACCCACCCACCCATCCCCCCATCTATCTATCTATCTATCTATCTATCTATCTATCTGTCTGTCTGTCTATCTATCTATCCAACTATCTATGTATGTATGTACGTATCTATCTATCTATCTATCTATCTATATATATATCTTTCTATCTATCTATCTATCTATCTATCTATCTATCGATCGATCTATGTAACTGTCTGTCTGTCTGTCTGTCTATCTATCTATCTATCTATCTATCTATCTATCTATCTATGTATCTATCTATCTATATATCTATCCATCTATCTTTCTATCTATCTATTTATCTATCTCACTATCTATCTATCTATCATCCTATCTATCTATCTATTTATCTATCTATCTATCTATCCATCCTTCCATCCAGCCACCATCCATTCATCCATCAGTCCGTCCGTCCGTCCCTCCCTCCCTCCCTCAATCCATCCATCCATCCACCCATCCACCTACCCACCCACCCATCTATCTATCTATCTATCTATCTATCTATCTATCTATCTATCTAAGTATCTATCGATCTAGCTATCTAGCGATCTAGCTGTCTTGCTATCTATATGTTTATCAATCTGTCTGTCTATCTACCTATATATTTTTCCATCTATCTGTCTGTCTGTCTGTCTTTCTATCTATCTAGCTATCTAAATACATATCTATCTATCTCTCTATTTATCTATCTATCTATCTATCCATCCTTTCGCCCATCCACCATCCATCCATCCATTCACCCATTCGTCCTTCCACCATTCATTCATTCTTCCATCCATCCATCCATCCATCCACCCATCCATCCATCCGTCCATCCATCCGTCCGTCCATCCGTCCATCCTTCCGTCCATCTATCTATCTATCTATCCATCCATCCATCCATCCATCCATCCATCCATCCATCCATCAAGCCACCCACCCAACCACCTATCCATCTATCCATCTATCCATCTATCCATCGATCCATCTATCCATCTATCCATCTATCCAACGTTCTATCTTTCTATCTATCTATCTATCTATCTATCTATATTTCTATTTATCGATCTATTTATCTATCTATCTATCTATCTATCCATCCTTCCGTCCATCCTCAATACATCCATCCATCCATCCAACCGTCCGTCCGTCCATCAGTCCCTCCCTCCCTCCCTCCATCCATCCATTCCTCCATCCATCTATCCATCGACCACCCACCCAACCACCCACCCACCCAACCACCCACCCACCCACCCATCCATCTATCTATTTATCAATCTATCCATCTATTTATCTATCGATCTATCTGTCTCGCGATTTAGCTATATAGATATCTATATGTTTATCAATCTGTCTGTCTATGTGCCTATCTATCTATCTATCTATCTATCTATCTATCTATGCATCCTTCTGTCCATCCACCATTCATCCATCCATCCATCCGCCCCTCCCTCCCTCCATACATCCATTCATCCACCCATCCACCCTCCCACCTACCTACCTACCTATCTATCTATCTATCTATCTATCTATCTATCCGTCCGTCCGTCCGTCTGTCTCTCTATCTAACTACATATCTATCTATCTATCTATCTATCTATCTATCTATCTGTCTGTCTATCTATCTATCTATCTATCTATCTATCTATCTATCTATCTATCTATCTATCTATCTATCTATCTATCTATCTATCTATCTATCTATCCAGCCTTCTGTCCATCCACCATCCATCCATCCATCCGTCCGTCCGTCTGCCCCTCCCTCCCGCCCTCCCTCCCTCCATCCCTCCATCCATCCATTCATCCACCCATCCACCCTCCCACCTACCTATCTATCTATCTATCTTTCTTTCTATTTATCTATCTATCTAACTATCTATCTATCTATCCATGTAACTGCCAGTCTGCCTGTCTGTCTGTCTGTCTATCTATCTATCTGTCTGTCTATCTATCTATCGAACTATCTATCTATCTATCTTTTTAACTATCTATCTATCTATGTAACCGCCAGTATGTCTGTCTGTCTGCCTGTCTATCTATCTGTTTATCTACATATCTATCTATCTATCTGTTTCTCTGTCTATCTCTGTGTCTATCTATCTATCTATCTATCTATCTATCTATATTTCTATCTATCTCTGTATCTATCTATCTATCTATCTATCTATCTATCTATCTATATTTCTATCTATCTATCTATTTATCATATATTATCATAGAATTTACAGTGCAGAAGGAGGCCATTCGGCCCATCAAGTCTGCACCGGCTCTTGGAAGGAGCACCCTACCCAAGGTCAACACCGCCACCCTATCCCCATAACACAGTAACCCCACCCAACACTAAGGGCAATTTTGGACACTAAGGGCAATTTATCATGGCCAATCCACCTAAACTGCACATCTTTGGACTGTGGGAGGAAACCGGAGCACACGGAGGAAACCCACGCACACACGGGGAGGATGTGCAGACTCCGCACAGACAGTGACCCAAGCTGGAATCGAACCTGGGACCCTGGAGCTGTGAAGCAATTGTGCTATCCGTGCTGCCCAAATCAATCTATCTATCTATCTATCTATCCATCATTCCGCCCATCCATCATCCATCCATCCATCCATCCGTCCGTCCATCCGACGGTCCGTCCGCCCCTCCCTCCCTCCCTCCCTCCCTCCCTCCATCCATCCATCCATCCGTCCATCCACCAACCCACCAACCTACCAACCCACCCACCCACCCACACATCTATCTATCTATCTATCTATCTGCTCAGGATCTGCTCAGATGAGGAGGAGCGTAACAGACATCTACAGACGTTGAAAGATGCCCTCGTACGAACGGGATATGGCACTCGACTCATCGATCGACAGTTCCAACGTGCCACAGCGAAAAACCGCACCGACCTCCTCAGAAGACAAACATGGGACACAACCGACAGAATACCCTTCGTCGTCCAGTACTTCCCCGGAGCGGAGAAACTACGTCATCTTCTTCACAGCCTTCAACACGTCATTGATGACGATGAACATCTTGCCAAGGTCATCCCCACACTCCCACTACTTGCCTTCAAACAACCGTGCAACCTCAAATGAACCATTGTTTGCAGCAAACTACCCAGTCTTCAGAACAGTGACCACGACACCACACAACCCTGCCATGGCAATCTCTGCAAGACATGCCAGATCATTGACATGGATACCACTATTACACACGAGAACACCACCCACCAGGTACGTGGTACGTACTCGTGCGACTCGGCCAACGTTGTCTACCTCATACACTGCAGGAAAGGATGTCCCGAAGCGTTGGATATTGGCGAGACCATGCAGACGCTGCGACAACGAATGAACGGACATCACGCAACAATCACCAGGCAGGAATGTTCCCTTCCAGTCGGCGAACACTTCAGCAGTCAAGGGCATTCAGCCTCTGATCTCCGGGTAAGCGTTCTCCAAGGCGGCCTTCAGGATGCGCAACAACACAGAATCGCCGAGCAGAAACATATAGCCAAGTTCCGCACACATGAGTGCGGCCTCAACCGGGACCTGGGATTCATATCACATTACATTCATCCCCCACCATCTGGCCTGCGAAATCCTACCAACTGTCCTGGCTTGATGCAATTCACACCTCTTTAACCTGGGGTTACCCCAACTCTGGATCTGTAAAGAATTAATCACCTGCTAATGGTCGCATTCCAAGCATTGTTTGGCATCTTTGAATTTGTCTATATATGTGTTTCTGGAACATACCTCTTCATTCACCTGAGGAAGGAGCAGCGCTCCGAAAGCTAGTGACATCGAAACAAACCTGTTGGACTTTAACCTGGTGTTGTAAGACTTCGTACTGTGCTCACCCCAGTCCAACGCCGGCATCTCCACATCATATCTATCTAGCGATCTAGCTATGTAGCTATCTATATGTTTATCAATCTGTCTGTCTATCTATCAATATATCTTCCTATCTACCTATCTATCTATCCATCTATCTATCTATCAACTATCTATCTATCGATCTATCTATGTAGCGATCTAGCTATCTAGCTATCTGTATGTTTATCAATCTATCTGTCTATCTATATATCTACCTATCTACCTATCTATCTACATAGCTATCTATCTGTCTGTCTATCTATCTATCAATCTATATAACTATCTATCTATCTATCTATATATCTATCTCTCTATCATTCTATCTATCTCTCTATCTATCCATCCTTCCGTCCATCCACCATCCATCCATCCATCCAACCGTCCGTCCGTCCGTCCTTCCCTCCCTCCCTCCCTCCTTCCCTCCATCCATTCATCCATCCATCCATCCATCGACCACCCACCCACCCACCTACCCACCCACCCACGCATCTATCTATCTATGTATCTATTCATCTATCGATCTATCTATCTAGCGAGCTAGCTATCTAGCTATCTATATGTTTATCAATCTCCTGTCTATCTATCTATCTATCTATATATCTACCTATCTACCTCTCTAACTATCTATCTATCTGTCTGTCGATCTATCTATCTATCTATCTATCTATCTACATATCTATCTATCTATCCATCCATCCGCCCATCCAACATCCATCCATCCATCCATCCATCCGTCCGTCCGTCCGTCCGTCCGTCAGTCCGACCCTCAATCCCACCCTCCCTCCCTCCCTCCCGCCCTCCATCCATCCATCCATCCATCCATCCATCCCTCCACCCACCCACCCATCCCCCCATCTATCTATCTATCTATCTATCTATCTATCTATCTATCTATCTATCTATCTATCTATCTATCTATCTATTGATCTGTCTGTCTGTCCAACTATCTATCCAACTATTTATCTATGTATGTATCTATCTATCTATCTCTCTATCTATCTATCTATATTTCTATTCATCTATTTTTTTTATCTATCTATCTACCTATCCATCCTTCCGTCCATCCACCATACATCCATCCATCCAACCGTCCGTCCGTCCATCCGTCCCTCCCTCCCTCCCTCCATCCATTCCTATCTATCTATCTATCTATCTATCTATCTATCTGTCTATCTCTCTATCTGTCTATCTGTCGATCTGTCTATCTGTCTATCTGTCTACCTATCTATCTATCTATCTATCTATCCATCCTTCTGTCCATCCACAATCCATCCATCCATCCATCCGTCCGTCCGTCCGTCCGTCCGCCCCTCCCTCCCTCCCTCCCTCCATAAATCCATCCATCCATTCATCCACCCACCCACCCTCCCACCTATCTATCTATCTATCTATCTGTCTGTCTGTCTGTCTGTCTGTCTCTCTGTCTGTCTATCTATCTACATATCTATATATCTATCTATCTGTCTACCTATCTATCTATCTATCTACATATCTATCTATCTATCTATCTGTCTGTCTGTCTGTCTATCTTTCTGTCTACCTATCTATCTATCTCTGTATCTATCTATCAATCTATCTATCTATCTATCTATCTGTCTGTCTGTCTGTCTGTCTGTCTATCTATCTAAATAATCTATCTATCTGTCTGTCTATCTATCTATCTATCTATCTATCAATCTGTCTATCTATCTGTCTGTCTATCTATCTATCTATCTATCTATCTATCTATCTATCTATCTATCTATCTATGTATCTATCTATCTATCTATCTATCTATCTATCTTCCTATATATTCTATCTATCTCTCTCTCTATCTATCTATCTATCTACCTATCTATCATTCTATCTATCTATCTATTTATCTATCCATCTATCTATCCATACTTCCGCCAATCCACCATTCATCCATCCATCCATCCGTCCGTCCATCCGACTGTCCGTCCGTCCGTCCCTCCCTCCCTCCCTGCACCCATCCATCCATTTATCCATCCATCCATCCACCCACCCACCCACCAACACACCAACACACCCACCCACCCATCTATCTATCTATCTATCGATCTCGCTGTGTAGCTATCTATATGTTTATCAATCTGTCTGTCTATCTATCAATATATCTCCCTATCTTCCTATCTATCTATCTGTCTATCTACCTATCTGCCTGTCTATCTATCTATCTATCTGTCTATCTATCTATCTATCTACATATCTATCTATCTATCCATCCTTCCGTCCATCCACCATCCATCCATCCATCCATTAATTCGTCCGTCCGTCCATTCGTCCGTCCGTCCCTCCCTCCCTCCCTCCCTCCCTCCATCCATCCATCCATCCATCCATCCATCCACCCATCCATCCATCCATCCACCCACCCATCTATCTATCTATATATCTTTCTCTCTATCTATCTATCAACTATCTATCTATCGACCTATCTATGTAGCGATCTAGCTATCTAGCTAGCTATATGTTCATCAATCTGTCTGTCTATCTATATATCTACATATCTACCTATCTATCTACCATCGATCTATATATCTAGCGATCTAGCTATCATGCTATCTATATGTTTATCAATCTGTCTGTTTGTCTATCTATCTACATATCTATCTATCTATCTATCTATCCAACCTTCCGTCCATCCACCATCCATCCAACATCCATCCACCCACCCACCCACCCACCCATCTATCTATTTATCTATCAATATATCTATCGATCTATCAATCTATGTAATCCATTAATCTCGCGATTTAGCTATCTAGCTATCTATATGTTTATCAATCTGTCTGTCTATCTATCTATCTATATATTTACCTGTCTTCCTATGTATCTTTCTATCTATCTATCTATCTATCTATCTGTCTATCTCTCTATCTGTCTATCTGTCTATCTGTCTACCTATCTATCTATCTATCTATCTATCTATCCATCCTTCTGTCCATCCACAATCCATCCATCCATCCATCCGTCCGTCCGTCCGCCCGTCCCTCCCTCATTCAATCCATCCATCCATTCATACACCCACCCACCCTCCCACCTATCTATTTATCTATCTGTATGTCTGTCTGTCTGTCTGTATGTCTGTCTGTCTATCTATCTATATATCTATATATCTATCTATCTGTCTGTCTATCTATCTATCTAACTATCTATCTACCT
>NW_027307791.1:910000-912500 GCF_047496885.1 Scyliorhinus torazame
TATCGAACTATCTATGTAGCGATCTAGCTATCTATATGTTTATCAATCTGTCTGTCTATCTATCTATCTATCTAGCTATCTATCCATCTATCCATCTATCTATCTGTCTATCTATCTATCTATCTATCTATCTAAGTATCTATCGATAAATCTATCTATCTATCTAAGTATCTATCGATATATCTATCTAGCGATCTAGCGGTCTAGCTATCTATATGTTTATCAATCTGTCTGTCGATCTATCTATATATCTACCAGTCTACCTATCTATCTATCTATCTACCTACGTAACTGCCAGTCTATCTGTCTGTCTGTCTGTCTATCTATCTATCTATCGATCTATCTATCTAGCGATCAAGCTATGTAGCTATCTATATGTTTATCAATCTGTCTGTCCATCTATCAATATATCTCCCTATCTACCTATCTATCTATCTATCTATCTATCTATCTATCAATCTATCTATCTATCTATCTATCTATCTATCTACCTATCTATCAATCTATCTATCTATCTAGCTATCTATCGAACTATCTATGTAGCGATCTAGCTATCTATATGTTTATCAATCTGTCTGTCTATCTATATATCTACCTATCTACCTATCTATCTATCTATCTACATATCTATCTACCTGTCTGTCTTTCTATCTATCTATCTATCTATATAACTATCTATCTATCAATCTATCTATCATTCTATCTATCTCTCTATCTATCTATCCATCCTTCCGTCCATCCACCATCCATCCATCCATCCAACCGTCCGTCCGTCACTCCCTCCCTCCCTCCTTCCCTCCATCCATCCATCCATCGACCACTCACTCACCCACCCACGCATCTATCTATCTATCTATCCATCTATCTATAGATCAATCTATCTAGCGAGCTAGCTATCTATATGGTTATCAATCTGTCTGTCTATCTATCGATCTATCTGTCTCTCTGTCTATCTATCTATCCAACTATCTATCTATCTATCTATCTATCTATCTATCTATCTATCGATCTATCCATCCATCTATCTCTCTATATATCATTCTATCTATCTATCTATCGATCTATGTTACTGTCTGTCTGTCTATCTATCTATCTATCTATTTATGGATCTATCTATCTATCTATCTATCTATCTATCCATCCTTCCGTCCATCCACCATCCATCCATCCATCAGTCCGTCCGTCCGTTCGTCCGTCCCTCCCTCCCTCCCTCCATCCATCCATCCATTCATCCACCCACCCTCCCACTCACCTATCTATCTATCTATCTATCTATCAATCTGTCTGTCTGTCTGTCTGTCTATCTATCTACATAATCTATCTATCTATCTATCCATCTATCTATCTAACTATCATTCTATCTATCTGTCTATCTATTTATCTATCTATCTATCTATCCATCCTTCCGCCAATCCACCATTCATCCATCCATCCATCCGTCCGTCCATCCGACTGTCGGTCCGTCCGTCCCTCCCTCCCTCCACCCATCCATCCATTTATCCATCCATCCATCCACCCACCCACCCACCATCACACCAACACACCCACCCACTCATCTATCTATCTATCTATCGATCGAGCTGTGTAGCTATCTATATGTTTATCAATCTGTCTCTCTATCTATCAATATATCTCCCTATCTTCCTATCTATCTATATACCTATCTGCCTGTCTATCTATCTATCTATCTGTCTGTCTATCTATCTATCCATCCTTCCGTCCATCCACCATCCATCCATCCATCCATTATTTCGTCCGTCCGTCCATTCGTCCGTCCGTCCCTCCCTCCCTCCCTCCCTCCATCCATCCATCCATCCATCCATCCATCCATCCACCCATCCATCCATCCATCCACCCACCCATCTATCTATCTACATATATTTCTATCTATCTATTTATCTATCTATCAACTATCTATCTATCGACCTATCTATGTAGCGATCTAGCTATCTAGCTAGCTATATGTTCATCAATCTGTCTGTCTATCTATATATCTACATATCTACCTATCTATCTACCTATCTACATATCTACCTATCTGTCTATCTATCTATCTAACTATCTATCAATCTATCTATATATCTATATAGCTATCTATCTATCATTCTATCTCTCTATCTATCTATCCATCCTTCCGTCCATCCGCCATTCATCCATCCATCCAGCCGGCCGAACGTCCGTATCTCCCTCCCTCCCTCCCACCGTCCCTCCATCCATTCATCCATCCATCCATCCATCGACCAAACACCAACCCACCCACCCACCCACCCACCCACGCATCTATCTATCTATCTAACTATCTATCTATCTATCTATCTATCTATCCATCTATCTATCCATCTATCTATGTAACTGCCTTTCTGTCTGTCTGTCTGTCTATCTATCTATATATCTATCTATCTATCTACCTATCTTTCTATCTATCTATCTATCTACATATCTATCTATCTATCTATCCAACCTTCCGTCCATCCACCATCCATCCGTCCATCCTTCCGTC
>NW_027307791.1:940000-942500 GCF_047496885.1 Scyliorhinus torazame
TACCCGCGGACTTCGGGGAAGTCCCTCACCAATACATTCTGGTGGAGAGGAAACCCGAGACACTACAAGTGCAGTGTCTCCCACCCGCCCTCCTCCTCTAACCTAATAATAAAACCCATTGGTGTGAGGTAAGTACCATATTGTATGATTATTATTTTTTTTAAATTTAGTTGTTAGCCAGATCTTGGTTGAAAGTTAGAGGGATGGCAGGGAAGGGAGTGCAATGCGCCTCATGCAGGATGTTTGAGGTGAGGGATGCCGTTAGTGTCCCTGCTGATTTTATCTGCAGGAAGTGCTGCCATCTCCAGCTCCTCCAAGACCGAGTTAGGGAACTGGAGCTGGAGTTGGAAGAACTTCGGATCATTCGGGAGGCAGAGGGGGTCATAGATAGCAGCTTCAGGGATTTAGTTACAACAAAGATTGGAGATAGATGGGTAACTGTAAGAGGGACTGAGAAGAAGCAGTCAGTGCAGGGATCCCCTGCGTTCGTTCCCCTGAGAAACAAGTATACTGCTTTGGATACTTGTGGGGGGGACGACTTACCAGGGGTAAGCCATGGGGTACGGGCCTCTGGCACGGAGTCTGTCCCTGTTGCTCAGAAGGGAAGGGGGGAGAGAAGCAGAGCATTAGTAATTGGGGACTCGATAGTCAGGGGTACAGATAGGAGATTTTGTGGGAGCGTGAGAGACTCACGTTTGGAATGTTACCTCCCAGCTGCAAGGGTATGTGATGTCTCGGATCGTGTTTTCCGGGTCCTTAAGGGGGAGGGGGAGCAGCCCCAAGTCGTGGTCCACATTGGCACTGACGACATAGGTCGGAAAGGGGACAAGGATGTCAGGCAGGCTTTCAGGGAGCTAGGATGGAAGCTCAGAACTAGAACAAACAGAATTGTTATCTCTGGGTTGTTGCCCGTGCCACGTGATAATGAGATGGGGAATAGGGAGAGAGAGCAATTAAACAGGGGGCTACAGGGATGGTGCAGGCGGGAGGGATTCAGATTTCTGGATAACTGGGGCTCTTTCTGGGGAAGGTGGGACCTCTACAGACAGGATGGTCTACATCTGAACCTGAGGGGCACAAATATCCTGGGGGGGGGGGGAGATTTGTTAGTGCTCTCTGGGGGGCGGGGGGGGGGGTTTAAACTAATGCAGCAGGGGCATGGGAACTTGGATCGTTGTTTAAGGTACGGGAGAATGAGAGTATAGAGGTCAGGAGCACAGATTTGACGTCGCAGGAGGGGGCCAGTGTGCAGGTAGGTGGTTTGACGTGTGTCTACTTCAATGCCAGGAGTATACGAAATAAGGTAGGGGAACTGGCAGCATGGGTTGGTACCTGGGACTTCGATGTTGTGGCCATTTCGGAGACATGGATAGAGCAGGGACAGGAATGGATGTTGCAGGTTCCGGGGTTTAGGTGTTTTTGTAAGCTCAGAGAAGGAGGCAAAAGAGGGGGAGGTGTGGCGCTGCTAGTCAAGTGCAGTATTACGGTGGCGGAGAGGATGCTAGATGGGGACTCATCTTCCGAGGTAGTATGGGCTGAGGTTAGAAACAGGAAAGGAGAGGTCACCCTGTTGGGGGTTTTCTATAGCCCTCCAAATAGTTCCAGGGATGTAGAGGAAAGGATGGCGAGGATGACCCTGGATAAGAGCGAAAGTAACAGGGTAGTTATTATGGGAGACTTTAACTTTCCAAATATTGACTGGAAAAGATATAGTTCGAGTACATTAGATGGGTCGTTTTTTGTACAGTGTGTGCAGGAGGGTTTCCTGACACAATATGTTGACAGGCCAACAAGAGGCGAGGCCACGTTGGATTTGGTTTTGGGTAAAGAACCTGGCCAGGTGTTGGATTTGGAGGTAGGAGAGCACTTTGGGGACAGTGACCACAATTCGGTGACGTTTACGCTAGTGATAGGAAGGGATAAGTATACACCGCAGGGCAAGAGTTATAGCTGGGGGAAGGGCAATTATGATGCCATTAGACGTGACTTAAGGGGGATAGGTTGGAGAAGTAGACTGCAAATGTTGGGCACACTGGACAAGTGGAGCTTGTTCAAGGATCAGCTACTGCATGTTCTTGATAAGTACGTACCGGTCAGGCAGGGAGGAAGGCATAGAGGAAGGGAACCGTAGTTTACCAAAGAAGTGGAATCTCTTGTTAAGAGGAAGAAGGAGGCCTATGTGAAGATGAGGTGTGAAGTTTCAGTTGGGGCAATGGACAGTTACAAGTAGCGAGGAAGGATCTAAAGAGAGAGCTAAGACGAGCAAGGAGGGGACATGAGAAATATTTGGCAGGTAGGATCACGGAAAACCCAAAAGCTTTCTATAGGTATGTCAGGAATAAGCGAATGACTAGGGCAAGAGTAGGACCAGTCAAGGACAGGGATGGGAAGTTGTGTGTGGAGTCTGAAGAGATAGGCGAGATACTAAATGAATATTTTTCGTCAGTATTCACTCAGGAAAAAGATAATGTGGAGGAGAATGCTGAGACCCAGGCTATTA
>NW_027307791.1:947500-982596 GCF_047496885.1 Scyliorhinus torazame
TGTCCCCTCCTTGCTCGTCTTAGCTCTCTCTTTAGATCCTTCCTCGCTACCTTGTAACTATCCATCGCCCCAACTGAAACTTCACACCTCATCTTCACATAGGCCTCCTTCTTCCTCTTAACAAGAGATTCCACTTCTTTGGTAAACCACGGTTCCCTCGCTCGGCACCTTCCTCCCTGCCTGACCGCTACATACTTATCAAGAACACGCAGTAGCTGATCCTTGAACAAGCTCCACTTATCCAGTGTGTCCAACACTTGCAGCCTACTTCTCCACCTTATCCCCCCCAAGTCACGTCTAATGGCATCATAATTTCCCTTCCCCCAGCTATAACTCTTGCCCTGCGGTGTATACTTATCCCTTTCCATCCTTAACGTAAACGTCACCGAATTGTGGTCACTGTCCCCAAAGTGCTCACCTACCTCCAAATCCAACACCTGGCCTGGTTCATTACCCAAAACCAAATCCAATGTGGCCTCGCCTCTTGTTGGCCTGTCAACAAACTGTGTCAGGAAACCCTCCTGCACACACTGTACAAAAAACGACCCATCTAATGTACTCGAACTATATCTTTTCCAGTCAATATTTGGAAAGTTAAAGTCTCCCATAATAACTACCCTATTACTTTCGCTCTTATCCAGGATCATCCTCGCCATCCTTTCATCTACATCCCTCGAGCTATTTGGAGGCATATAGAAAACTCCCAACAGGGTGACCTCTCCTTTCCTGTTTCTAACCTCAGCCCATAGTACCTCGGAAGATGAGTCCCCATCTAGCATCCTCTCCGCCACCGTAATACTGCTCTTGACTAGCAGCGCCACACCTCCCCCTCTTTTGCCTCCTTCTCTGAGCTTACTAAAACACCTAAACCCCGGAACCTGCAACATCCATTCCTGTCCCTGCTCTATCCATATCACCGAAATGGCCACAACATCGAAGTCCCAGGTACCAACCCATGCTGCCAGTTCCCCTACCTTATTTCGTATACTCCTGGCATTGAAGTAGACACACTTCAAACCACCTACCTGCACACTGGCCCCCTCCTGCGACGTCAAATCTGAGCTCCTGACCTCTATACTCTCATTCTCCCTTACCCTAAAACTACAATCCAGGTTCCCATGCCCCTGCTGCATTAGTTTAAACCCCCCCAAAGAGCACTAACAAATCTCCCCCCCAGGATATTTGTGCCCCGCAGGTTCAGATGTAGACCATCCTGTCTGTAGAGGTCCCACCTTCCCCAGAAAGAGCCCCAGTTATCCAGAAATATGAATCCCTCCCGCCTGCACCATCCATGTAGCCACGTGTTTAAATGCTCTCTCTCCCTATTCCTCATCTCACTATCACGTGGCACGGGCAACAACCCAGAGATAACAATTCTGTTTGTTCTAGTTCTGAGCTTCCATCCTAGCTCCCTGAAAGCCTGCCTGACATCCTTATCCCCTTTCCTACCTATGTCGTTAGTGCCAATGTGGACCACGACTTGGGGCTGCTCCCCCTCCCCCTTAAGGACCCGGAAAACACGATCCGAGACATCACGTACCCTTGCATGTAGGAGGCAACATTCCAAACGTGAGTCTCTCACGCTCCCACAAAATTTCCTATCTGTGCCCCTGACTATGGAGTCCCCAATTACTAATGCTCTGCTCCTCTCCCCCCTTCCCTTCTGAGCAACAGGGACAGACTCTGTGCCAGAGGCCCGTACCCCATGGCTTACCCCTGGTAAGTCGTCCCCCCCACAAATATCCAAAGCGGTATACTTGTTTCTCAGGGGAACGACCGCAGATAGATGGATAGATAGATAGATAGATAGAGAGATAGAGAGATAGATAGATAGATAGATAGATAGATCGATAGGTAGATAGATAGATTGATAGATATATATATTGATAGATAGATAGATAGGTAGGTAGATAGATACATAGATGGATAGATTGATAGATAAATAGATAGATAGATCGACTGGCTGATAGATGGATTGATTGATCGAGAGTAATATAATTAGTCATCTAGATAGGTAATTAGATAGCTATATAGTTAGATAGATGGACAGATGGATAGATAGATCGACAGGCAGATATATATATTGAAAGATAGATACATAGATATAGATAGATAGATAGATAGATAGATATATAGATCGTTCGATCATTAGACAGATAGATAGATGGATAGGTAGCTAAGTTCGGAAGATAGATAAATAGATCGTTAGATTGAAAGATAGATAGACAGGCAGATATATATATTGATAGATAGACAGATAGATAGATAGATATAGATATAGATAGATATATAGGTAGATAGATAGATCGTTAGATTGATAGATAGATATATAGATAAATAGATAGATAAATAGATAGATAAATAGAAAGATCAATCGATAGATAAATCAATAGATAAATAGATAGATAAAAATATAGATGGCGCCGAGCGAGGCGACTCTCTGCGATCTCTCGCCAACAGATCCACTTTTTACTTAACTTATACTCGTTCTAATCTTTTAAATGTAATTCTAAAACTAACATTATTACTAAGCTCTCTCTTTTATCTTTTCTTCCAGGCTTGAACATTCTCCGAGGCCCGTGGAGGCCTTTTGACCCGACCCGACCTGACCTCCACTACCTGGAAGTGGATCGGGCCCATACTGGTGAGGAATGGAGCAAAAGAGCAAGGTACTAGAAAGGGGATAGGTAGCTATAAGTAGTTGGGCAAAGTTAGGAGTAGATACTAATACAGGTGATTAGAAGATGAGGGTAGCGGACTTTTCAACATCTCTAGTTTAGGCTGGAGAAAATGGGTAGCAGTCTGTAATTGCCTGTAACTGGGATTTCGCAAAGCATGAAGAGGGGGATGGGCTGCCACTGGGACCATTTCTTTGTTGCAGGGCATACTGGGAAAAGGAGCCTCAGGCCAGGTCAAGCAATGTGGGGAAAACCTATGAAAATATTTGCTATTATTTGGGCGTGTGTGAAACTTGATTCTATGTTCATGTGCATAAGATGCTATGTGCTTTGTTTTTTCACTCACTTGCTCTGGGAATCTCAGAACTGTGTTGCTGTCCTGCTGATATCAGAGTGAGTCAGGCTTGCAAGCTACGCAGAATAAAATAGATTTTTACCAACAAATCCGACTTGGCATATTTACTGAGACCAGATTGAGGGAAAACCCCCGAAATCGTCATTTGGTGGCAGCGGTGGGATTTCAAGAGCGAATTCCCGACTATCCGCGAAATCAGAATTAAACTAACCTTGGACGTAGAGAGGGGAAATGGGCCCCCGGTGTGAGTAGATGATTAAAGGACCACGTCGGTTTTCCCCTGCATCGTAGTCAGAAGCGAGTTTGTTCACTCGCCTATGGTCGGGTAAGATCGTCTCGACGAAATCAAAGGTCAGTCTGGCGGATTAGAGAAATCAATTTTCAGTCGACGTAGGTACGACTGAGGATCAAGAGCACGGAGGGAATATTGAGCGATAATTCAGTTGCATGTGGGTTGAAAATTAAAATTGCTTACATTAAATTACAATTTAATACGGTTAAGGTCTTTCACGGGCTGAGGGAATGTCGCAGAGACAATTCAGTTAAGACGGCTGATGGAATGTCCTGGAGACAATTCAGTTCCATACAATTACAATTGGTTAAGTTAAATGTTGTTCTTGGACTGTCGGCGCCGGAGCTTAGATTAGGAGTACTACTTGCAGTATCAGGAAATGAGAATCTGATAGCAGGGAAAGATTTAATAAAAATAGATGCAGAAATAAAAAAATAAGATATTAAAACCAATTGATAACATAGAGAAAATAAGGAAACAGAAATAAAAGTATTTTCAGTGACGAGGTTTAGAGGAAGTATTAAGGAAAGCAAACCTAACAAAAGGAAGAATGACACAGGGTTAATTAGCACACCATTTAAACATACGATTCATGGAGGACAGGACAGATCACAAGAAAACAGTACCATTTGACCCGAGGGGCTAAGAGCGAGCTGGAGATAACAATCAAGGAATTGGAGCAACAAGGGATCATTCAATAACATAGAACAGTACAGCACAGAACAGGCCCGTCGGCCCTCGATGTTGTGCCGAGCATTGTCCGAAACCAAGATCAAGCTATCCCACTCCCTGTCATTCTGGTGTGCTCCATGTGCCTATCCAATAACCGCTTGAAAGTTCCTAAAGTGTCCGACTCCACTGTCACAGCAGGCAGTCCATTCCACACCCTAACCACACTCTGAGTAAAGAACCTACCTTGGCCATCCATCCTACAGGGATGGTGCAGGCGGGAGGGATTCAGATTTCCGGATAACTGGGGCTCTTTCTGGGGAAGGTGGGACCTCTACAGACAGGATGGTCTACATCTGAACCTGCGGGGCACAAATATCCTGGGGGGGGAGATTTGTTAGTGCTCTTTGGGGGGGGGGGGGTGTTTAAACTAATGCAGCAGGGGCATGGTAACCTGGATTGTAGTTTTAGGGTAAGGGAGAATGAGAGTATAGAGGTCAGGAGCTCAGATTTGACGTCGCAGGAGGGGGCCAGTGTTCAGGTAGGTGGTTTGAAGTGTGTCTACTTCAATGCCAGGAGTATACGAAATAAGGTAGGGGAACTGGCAGCATGGATTGGTACCTGGGACTTCGATGTTGTGGCCATTTCGGAGACATGGATAGAGCAGGGACAGGAATGGATGTTGCAGGTTCCGGGGTTTAGGTGTTTTAGTAAGCTCCGAGAAGGAAGCAAAAGAGGGGGAGGTGTGGCGCTGCTAGTCAAGAGCAGTATTACGGTGGCGGAAAGGATGCTAGATGGGGACTCATCTTCCGAGGTAGTATGGGCTGAGGTTAGAAACAGGAAAGGAGAGGTCACCCTGTTGGGAGTTTTCTCTTGGCCTCCAAATAGTTCTAGGGATGTAGAGGAAAGGATGGCGAGGATGATCCTGGATAAGAGCGAAAGTAATAGGGTAGTTATTATGGGAGACTTTAACTTTCCAAATATTGACTGGAAAAGATATAGTTCGAGTACATTAGATGGGTCGTTTTTTGTACAGTGTGTGCAGGAGGGTTTCCTGACACAGTTTGTTGACAGGCCAACAAGAGGCGAGGCCACATTGGATTTGGTTTTGGGTAATGAACCAGGCCAGGTGTTGGATTTGGAGGTAGGTGAGCACTTTGGGGACAGTGACCACAATTCGGTGACGTTTACGTTAAGGATGGAAAGGGATAAGTATACACCGCAGGGCAAGAGTTAAAGCTGGGGGAAGGGAAATTATGATGCCATTAGACGTGACTTGGGGGGGATAAGGTGGAGAAGTAGGCTGCAAGTTTTGGACACACTGGATAAGTGGAGCTTGTTCAAGGATCAGCTACTGTGTGCTCTTGATAAGTATGTACCGGTCAGGCAGGGAGGAAGGTGCCGAGCGAGGGAACCGTGGTTTACCAAAGAAGTGGAATCTCTTGTTAAGAGGAAGAAGGAGGCCTATGTGAAGATGAGGTGTGAAGTTTCAGTTGGGGCGATGGATAGTTACAAGGTAGCGAGGAAGGATCTAAAGAGAGAGCTAAGACGAGCAAGGAGGGGACATGAGAAGTATTTGGCAGGAAGGATCAAGGAAAACCCAAAAGCTTTCTCTAGGTATGTCAGGAATAAGCGAATGACTAGGGACAGAGTAGGACCAGTCAAGGACAGGGATGGGAAGTTGTGTGTAGAGTCTGAAGAGATAGGCGAGATACTAAATGAATATTTTTCGTCAGTATTCACTCAGGAAAAAGATAATGTTGTGGAGGAGAATGCTGAGCTCCAGGTAAATAGATTAGATGGCATTGAGGTACGTAGGGAAGAGGTGTTGGCAATTCTGGACAGGCTGAAAATAGATAAGTCCCCGGGACCTGATGGGATTTATCCTAGGATTCTCTGGGAGGCCAGGGAAGGGATTGCTGGACCATTGGCTTTGATTTTTATGTCATCATTGGATACAGGAATAGTGCCAGAGGACTGGAGGATAGCAAATGTGGTCCCTTTGTTCAAAAAGGGGAGCAGAGACAACCCCAGCAACTATAGACCGGTGAGCCTCACGTCTGTAGTGGGTAAAGTCTTGGAGGGGATTATAAGAGACAAGATTTATAATCATCTAGATAGGAATAATATGATCAGGGATAGTCAGCATGGCTTTGTGAAGGGTAGGTCATGCCTCACAAACGTTATCGAGTTCTTTGAGAAGGTGACTGAACAGGTAGACGAGGGTAGAGCAGTTGATGTGGTGTATATGGATTTCAGCAAAGCGTTTGATAAGGTTCCCCACGGTAGGCTATTGCAGAAAATACGGAGGCTGGGGATTGAGGGTGATTTAGAGATGTGGATCAGAAATTGGCTAGCTGAAAGAAGACAGAGGGTGGTGGTTGATGGGAAATGTTCAGAATGGAGTTCTGTCACAAGTGGAGTACCACAAGGATCTGTTCTGGGGCCGTTGCTGTTTGTCATTTTTATCAATGACCTAGAGGAAGGCGCAGAAGGGTGGGTGAGTAAATTTGCAGACGATACTAAAGTCGGTGGTGTTGTCGATAGTGTGGAAGGAAGTAGCAGGTTACAGAGGGATATAGATAAGCTGCAGTGCTGGGCTGAGAGGTGGCAAATGGAGTTTAATGTAGAGAAGTGTGAGGTGATTCACTTTGGAAGGAAAAACAAGAATGTGGAATATTTGGCTAATGGAAAAGTTCTTGAAAGTGTGGATGAGCAGAGGGATCTAGGTGTCCATGTACATAGATCCCTGAAAGTTGCCACCCAGGTTGATAGGGTGGTGAAGAAGGCCGATGGAGTGTTGGCCTTTATTGGTAGAGGGATTGAGTTCCGGAGTCAGGAGGTCATGTTGCAGCTGTACAGAACTCTGGTACGGCCGCATTTGGAGTATTGCGTACAGTTCTGGTCACCGCATTATAGGAAGGACGTGGAGGCTTTGGAACGGGTGCAGAGGAGATTTACCAGGATGTTGCCTGGTATGGAGGGAAAATCTTATGAGGAAAGGCTGATGGACTTGAGGTTGTTTTCGTTAGAGAGAAGAAGGTTAAGAGGAGACTTAATAGAGGCATACAAAATGATCAGAGGGATAGATAGGGTGGACAGTGAGAGCCTTCTCCCGCGGATGGAAATGGCTAGCACGAGGGGACATAGCCTTAAACTGAGGGGTAATAGATATAGGACAGAGGTCAGGGGTAGGTTCTTTACGCAAAGAGTAGTGAGGCCGTGGAATGCCCTACCTGCTACAGTAGTGAACTCGCCAACATTGAGGGCATTTAAAAGTTTATTGGATAAACATATGGATGATAATGGTATAGTGCAGGTTAGATGGCTTTTGTTTCGGTGCAACATCGTGGGCCGAAGGGCCTGTACTGCGCTGTATTGTTCTATGTTCTATGTTCTATAACTCCCATCCTGAATCTTATAGTTATGCCCCCTTGTAACAGCGACATCCACCCGAGGAAATAATCTCTGACCGTCCACTCTATCTATCCCCCTCATTATCTTATAAACCTCTATTAAGTTGCCTCTCATCCTCCTCCGCTCCAAAGAGAAAAGCCCAAGCTCCCTCAACCTTTCCTCATAAGGCCTATCCTGCAAACCAGGCAGAATCCTGGTAAATCGCCTTTGCACCCTTTCCAATGCTTCCACATCCTTCCTATAATGAGGTGACCAGAACTGCACACAATACTCCATATGTGGTCTCACCAGGGTCAAGTATAGTTGCAGCATAACCCCGCGGCTCTTAAACTCAAGCCCCCGTTAATAAACGCTAACACACTATACGCCTTCTTCACTTGAGTGGCAACCTTCAGAGATCTGTGGACATGAACCCCAAGATCTCTCTGTTCCTCCACATTCCTCAGAACCCTGCCGTTGACCCTGTAATCCGCATTCAAATGTTTTCCACCAAAATGAATCACCTCGCACTTATCAGTGATAAACTCCATCTGCCATTTTCTGGCCCAGCTCTGCATCCTATCAATGTCTCTTTGCAGCCTACAACAGCCCTCCACGTCATCCACTACTCCACCAATCTTGGTGTCATCAGCAAATTTACTGACCCACCCTTCAGCCCCCTCCTCCAAGTCATTGATAAAAATCACAAATAGCGGAGGACCCAGCACTAATCCCTGTGGTACACCGCTGGTAACTGGTCTCCAGTCGGAACATTTTCCATCCACCACCACGCTCTGTCTTCTATGTGATAGCCAGTTACTTATCCAATTGGCCAAATTTCCCTCTATCCCACACCTCCTTACTTTCTTCATGAGTCAACCATGGGGAACCTTATCAAATGCCTCACTAAAATCCATGTATACGACATCAACTGCGCTACTTTCATCTACACACTTGGTTAACTCCTCAAAGAATTCAATCAAATTTGTGAGGCAAGACCTACCCTTCACGAATCCGTGTTGACTATCCCGGATTAAGCTGCATCTTTCCAAATCTTCATAAATCCTATCCTTCAGGACCTTTTCCATTATCTTCCCGACCACCGAAGTAAGACTAACTGGCCTATAATTACCAGGGTCATTCCTATTCCCTTTCTTGAACCGAGGAACAACATTCGCCACTCTCCAGTCCTCTGACACGATCCCTGTGGACAGCGAGGACCCAAAGATCAAAGCCAAAGGCTCTGCAATCTCATCCCTTGCCTCCCAAAGAATCCTTGGGTATATCCCATCTGGCCCAGGGGACTTGTCGACCCTAATGTTTTTCAAAATTGCTAATACATCCTTCCTCACAACATCTACTTCCTCCAGCCTACCCGCCTGAATCACACTCTCATCCTCAAAAACATGGCCCCTCTCCTTTGTGAACACTGAAGAAAAGTATTCATTCAACGCCTCTCCTATTTCTTCTGACTCCATGCACAAGTTCCCACTACTGTCCTTGACCAGCCCTACTCTCACCCTGGTCATTCTTTTATTTCTCACATGAGAGTAAAAAGCCTTGGGGGTTTCCTTGATCTGACCCGCCAAGGACTTCTCATGCCCCCTCCTAGCTCTCCAAAGCCCTTTTTTCAGCTCATTATTTGCTACTTTGTAAAGCGACCCTACTGAACCTTGTTTTCTCATCCTTACATACTCTTCCTTTTTCCTATTGGCAAGACATTCACCCTCTTTTGTGAACCATGGTTCCCTCACACGGCCATTTCCTCCCTGCCTGACAGGGATATGCCTATCAAGGCCACGCAGTATTTGTTCCTTGAACAAGCTCCACTTTATATTTGTGCCTTTCCCTGACAGTTTCTGTTCCCATCTTATGCTCCCTAATTCTTGCCTAATCGCATCATAATTACCCCTCCCCCAAATATAAACCTTGCCCTGCCGTGTGGCCCTATCCCTCTCCATTGCAATAGTGAAAGACACCGAATTGTGGTCACTATCTCCAAAGTGCTCTCCCACAAACAAATCTAACACTTGGTCCGGTTCATTATCCAGTACCAAATCCAATGTGGCCCCCACTCTTATTGGCCTATCCACATATTGTGTCAGGAACCCCTCCTGCACACACTGTACAAAAACTGCCCCATCCGAACTTTTTGACATCTCGAGGTTCCAATCAATATTTGGAAAGTTAAAGCCACCCATGACAACTACCATGAGACCTCCACACCTATCCATAATCTGTTTTGCAATTTCTTCCTCCACATCTCTATTACTATTTGGGGGCCTTTTGAAAACTCTTAACAATGTGACCGCTCCTTTCCTATTTCCAACTTCGGCCCATATTGCCTCAGTAGGCAGATCCCCTTCAAACTGCCTTTCTGCAGCCGTTAAACTATCCTTGATTAACAATGCTACTCCTTCACCTCTTTTACCACCTTCCCTACTCTTACTGAAACATCTATACCCCGGAACGTCCAACAACCATTCCTGTCCCTGTTCTAACCATGTATCCGTAATGGCCACAACATCGCAGTCCCAAGTACCAATCCACGCTCCAAGTTCACCTACCTTATTCCGGATGCTCCTTGCATTGAAGTCGACACACTTCAACCCACCTTTCTGTCTGCCAGTACACTCCTGTGACCTTGATACCCTCCTCAGTGCCTCACTACCCTCGACACTGACTTCTGGACTACAGCTCGTTTTCCCAGCCCCCTGACAAATTAGTTTAACCCCCCTAGCAAATTTCCCTCCCAGGATATTGGTGCCCCTCTGGTTCAGGTGCAAACCGTCCTGTCTGTACAGGTCCCAACCTTCCCCAGAATGTGCTCCAATTATCCACGTACCTGAAACCCTCCCTCCTACACCATCCCTGCAGCTACGTGTTTATCTGGACTCCCTCCCTGTTCCTCACCTCACTAGCACGTGGCACCAGCAACAAACCAGAGATGACAACATGGTTTGTCCTGGCTCTCAGCTTCCACCCTAGCTTCCTAATTTCCTGTTTTAACTCCCCGTCCCTTCTCTTACCTATGTCGTTGGTACCGATGTGTACCACGACTTGTGACTGCTCCCCCTCCCCTTTAAGGATTCTGAAAACACGCTCTGAGACGTCACGGACCCTGGCACCGGAGGCAACAAACCATCGGTGAGTCTCTTTTGCTGCCACGGAACCGATTATCTGTCCCTCTAGCTATCGAGACCCAATAACTATTGCTCTCTTGCTCTCCCTCCTTCCCTTCTGAGCCACAGGGACGGACTCAGTGCTGCAGATCCGTTCACCGTGGCTTACCCCTGGTAGGTCATCCCCCTCAACAGTACGCAAAATGGTATATTTGTTACTGAGGGGAACGATCACAGAGGATCCCTGCACTGGCTGCTTCCTCCCAGCCCCTCTCACCATCACCCATCTACCTTGATTCTTCGGAGTAACTACATCCCTGAAGCTACTATCTATGACCACCTCTGCCTCCCAAATGATCCAAAGTTCATCCAGCTCCAGCTCCAGTTCCCTAACGCGGTTTCTGAGGAGCTGAAGATGGATGCACTTCCCACAGGTGAAATCAGCAGGGACACTGATGGCGTCCCTCACCTCAAACATTCTGCAGGAGGAACATTGCACTGCCTTCACTGCCATCCCCTCACGATGAAAAAAAGAAAAAGAAAGAAAGAGCTTACCTGTTATTCACTCTACCCCTTAGGTTAAAGGAGGTGGAATGGTGGGGGACACTACAAGTGTAGTGTCTATGGTTTAGAAACTGCCCAACTTAAATACAGGTGAAAATAAAACTCTTAACCGGCAACTACTGCGCCCCACACGAGAACAGCAATCAGCTGTTATGGGCCTGTTCAAACAATTTAAATCTTTACTACTTACCCAGCAGGCACTCTGGCCTCACTCCGACCGGATTCAGCTGGAAACTCCCAACAGTAAGTTTTTTTTAAAACTTACTCCCCTTCTCAGCAAGCACTCACTCAGCAACCATTGCGCCCCGCATGATAACACCTCAGTGAAAAGAAAAACGACTTGCCAGTCACCAGTCAATCACTTATCTGCATGCTGTGACGTCACGGTTCAACTTCTTTCTACTTCTACCTGCCCTCGATTCTCCCTCTTGATCTTTACTCGGCTGGGATCCTTACAGTGATTGTCTTTTTTTTTGGTTGGAGGAGGAGGTAGAGAGGGAATCACTGAAGATGTTTTTCGGGTTTAACTGTCACTTGACAACAGCTCCTCCACAAACCACCTTCAAGAAAGGGTGACCGCAATGCACTGATGCAAATTATCCTCGCAACGGCCAATCAGCAGCTCCGCTCTACTGCCCTCTGTTGTAGAAGTCACATATGCATTGATAGATAGCCCACTATCTGTTAGCAAGCCTGATGGTACGTTTAGAATGGTAACAAATTACAAGGCTTTAAACAAGGTCACAAAAAAAGGGATAAACGGTATTTGCCAAATCCACAAACTACATTGGAGAAGGTGGCAGGTAAAACTTACTTAACTAGTATCGATTTAGCAAATGGACTTTGGAGTGTTCCGTTAGACCCAGACAGAGGGTAAAGACAGCATTTACCTTTGGCACTAAACATTACGTATGCTGTAGATTACCACAAGGATATGTTAATTCCCCGAACCACTTTCAGGGAACAGTAAGGGAGATGATTCAAGATGATTTGGCTTCATTATATATTGATGATGTGTAAGGAGAATCAGGAAGTGGATGAATTAGCCAGACTTAGAACGTTAATCTTGGGGACTATTGAGGATACAGAGGCCGACCTTCAAATGGTAATTAAGCAAATACATGAAGCCACAGGGCATAGAGGTAACAGTGTCGGGAAAAGGGAGTTGGAAAATTAGGAATTTAAATAACCTATTGGAGACAACGTTTAGCTGTAGTTAGGAGGAAATGTGTATGACCTGTGGAGGACAGGGAGGGGATAAAACATATGGGAGCATAAAAACTGAGACACCGATGGAAGAATGGTCATTAGATTATGCAGGCCCTCTTTTCCCGAAGGAGCAGCAAAGGTAATTTGTACTTTTTAATCGAAACTGCATGGGAGAAATTGACCTTAGAGCAACCAGCAAAGCGAATGGAGCCACTACCAAAAAGGTATTGGCAGAGATGATGACCTCAAAAGGGTAGACCAGAATCAATCCGGATAGATAATGCGCCACACTTTAGAAATAATACCGTTATTAACTTTTGTGCTGACAGAGGGGGAAAAAAGCAATTGGCCTGTGAAATATGCGCCTGAAAGTAATAGAATATAGAACATAGAACATAGAACATAGAAAATACAGCACAGAACAGGCCCTTCGGCCCACGATGTTGTGCCGAACCTTTGTCCTAGATTAATCATAGATTATCATTGAATTTACAGTGCAGAAGGAGGCCATTCGGCCCCCCGAGTCTGCACCGGCCCCCGGAGAGAGCACCCCACCCAAACTCAACACCTCCACCCAACACCAAGGGCAATTTGGACATTAAGGGCAATTTATCATTGGCCAATTCACCTAACCCGCACATCTTTGGATTGTGGGAGGAAACCGGAGCACCCGGAGGAAACCCACGCAGACACGGGGAGGACGTGCAGACTCCGCACAGACAGTGACCCAAGCCGGAATCGAACCTGGGACCCTGGAGCTGTGAAGCAATTGTGCTATCCACAATGCTACCGTGCTGCCCTTGAGAACAAATAAATCTACACTATATCATTTTACAGTAATCCATGTACCTATCCAATAGCTGCTTGAAGGTCCCTAATGTTTCCGGCTCAACTACTTCCACAGGCAGTGCATTCCATGCCCCCACTACTCTCTGGGTAAAGAACCTACCTCTGATATTCCTCCTATATCTTCCACCTTTCACCTTAAATTTATGTCCCCTTGTAATGGTTTGTTCCACCCGGGGAAAAAGTCTCTGACTGTCTACTCTATCTATTCCCCTGATCATCTTATAAACCTTTATCAAGTCGCCCCTCATCCTGCTCCGTTCTAATGAGAAAAGGCCTAGCACCCTCAACCTTTCCTCGTAAGACCTACTCTCCATTCCAGGCAACATCCTGGTAAATCTTCTTTGCACCTTTTCCAAAGCTTCCACATCCTTCCTAAAATGAGGCGACCAGAACTGTACACAGTACTCCAAATGTGACCTTACCAAAGTTTTGTACAGCTGCATCATCACCTCACGGCTCTTAAATTCAATCCCTCTGTTAATGAACGCGAGCACACCATAGGCCTTCTTCACAGCTCTATCCACTTGAGTGGCAACTTTCAAAGATGTATGAACATAGACCCCAAGATCTCTCTGCTCCTCCACGTTGCCAAGAACTCTACCGTTAACCCTGTATTCCGCATTCATATTTGTCCTTCCAAAATGGACAACCTCACACTTTTCAGGGTTAAACTCCATCTGCCACTTCTCAGCCCAGCTCTGCATCCTATCTATGTCTCTTTGCAGCCGACAACAGCCCTCCTTACTATCCACAACTCCACCAATCTTTGTATCGTCTGCAAATTTATTGACCCACCCTTGAACTCCCTCATCCAAGTCATTAATGAAAATCACAAACAGCAGAGGACCCAGAACTGATCCCTGCGGTACGCCACTGGTAACTGGGATCCAGGCTGAATATTTGCCATCCACCACCACTCTCTGACTTCTATCGGTTAGCCAGTTCGTTATCCAACTGGCCAAATTTCCCACTATCCGATGCCTCCTTACTTTCTGCATAAGCCTACCATGGGGAACTTTATCAAATGCCTTACTAAAATCCATGTACACTACATCCACTGCTTTACCTTCATCCACATGCTTGGTCACCTCCTCAAAGAATTCAATAAGATTTGTAAGGCAAGACCTACCCCTCACAAATCCGTGCTGACTATCCCTAATCAAGCAGTGTCTTTCCAGATGCTCAGAAATCCTATCCTTCAGTACCCTTTCCATTACTTTGCCTACCACCGAAGTAAGACTAACTGGCCTGTAATTCCCAGGGTTATCCCTAGTCCCTTTTTTGAACAGGGGCACGACATTCGCCACTCTCCAATCCCCTGGTACCACCCCTGTTGACAGTGAGGACGAAAAGATCATTGCCAACGGCTCTGCAATTTCATCTCTTGCTTCCCATAGAATCCTTGGATATATCCTGTCAGGCCCGGGGGACTTGTCTATCCTCAAGTTTTTCAAAATGCCTAACACATCTGCCTTCCTAACAAGTATTTCCTCGAGCTTACCAATCTGTTTCACACTGTCCTCTCCAACAATATCGCCCCTCTCATTTGTAAATACAGAAGAAAAGTACTCGTTCAAGACCTCTCCTATCTCTTCAGACTCAATACACAATCTCCCGCTACTGTCCTTGATCGGACCTACCCTCGCTCTAGTCATTCTCATATTTCTCACATATTTGTATAAGGCCTTGGGGTTTTCCTTGATCCTACCCGCCAAAGATTGTTCATGCCCTCTCTTAGCTCTCCTAATCCCTTTCTTCAGTTCCCTCCTGGCTATCTTGTATCCCTCCAATGCCCTGTCTGCACCTTGTTTCCTCAGCCTTACATAAGTCACCTTTTTCCTCTTAACAAGACATTCAACCTCTCTTGTCAACCATGGTTCCCTCACTCGACCATCTCTTCCCTGCCTGACAGGGACATACATATCAAGGACACGTAGCACCTGTTCCTTGAACAAGTTCCACATTTCACTTGTGTCCTTCCCTGCCAGCCTATGTTCCCAACTTATGCACTTCAATTCTTGTCTGACAACATCGCATTTACCCTTCCCCCAATTGTAAACCTTGCCCTGTTACACGTACCTATCCCTCTCCATTACTAAAGTGAAAGTCACAGAATTGTGGTCACTATCTCCAAAATGCTCCCCCACTAACAAATCTATCACTTGCCCTGGCTCATTACCCAATACTAAATCCAATATTGCCCCTCCTCTGGTCGGACAATCTACATACTGCGTTAGAAAAGCTTCCTGGACACACTGCACAAACACCACCCCATCCAAACTATTTGATCTAAAGAGTTTCCACTCAATATTTGGGAAGTTAAAGTCGCCCATGACTACTACCCTATGACTTCTGCACCTTTCCAAAATCTGTTTCCCAATCTGTTCCTCCACATCTCTGCTACTATTGGGGGGCCTATAGAAAATTCCTAACAAGGTGACTGATCCTTTCCTATTTCTGACTTCAACCCATACTACCTCAGTAGGCTGATACTCCTCGAACTGCCATTCTGCAGCTGTTATACTATCTCTAATTAATAATGCCACCCCCCCCCCCACCTCTTTTACCACCCTCCCCAATCTTATTGAAACATCTATACCCAGGGACCTCCAACAACCATTTCTGCCCCTCTTCTATCCAAGTTTCCGTGATGGCCACCACATCGTAGTCCCAAGTACCGATCCATGCCTTAAGTTCACCCATCTTATTCCTGATGCTTCTTGAAGTATACACACGTCAACCCCTCTCCGTGCCTGCAAGTACTCTCCTTTGTCAGTGTTCCCTTCCCCACTGCCTCATTACACGCTTTGGCGTCCTGAATATCGGCTACCTTAGTTGCTGGACAACAAATCCGGTTCCCATTCCCCTGCCAAATTAGTTTAAACCCTCCCTAAGAGTACAAGAAAACCTCCCTCCCAGGATATTGGTGCCTCTCTGGTTCAGATGCAACCCGTCCTGCTTGTACAGGTCCCACCTTCCCCAGAATGCGCTCCAATTATCCAAATACCTGAAGCCCTCCCTCCTACACCATTCCTGCAGCCACATGTTCAACTGCACTCTCTCCCTATTCCTAGCCTCGCTATCACGTGGCACCGGCAACAAACCAGAGATGACAACTCTGTCTGTCCTGGCTTTTAACTTCCAGCCTAACTCCCTAAACTTGTTTATTACCTCCACACTCCTTTTCCTACCTATGTCGTTGGTACCAATGTGCACCACGACTTCTGGCTGCTCCCCCTCCCCCTTAAGGATCCTGAAGACACGATCCGAGACATCCCTGGCCCTGGCACCCGGGAGGCAACATACCTTCCGGGAGTCTCGCTCGCGACCACAGAATCTCCTATCTATTCCCCTAACCATTGAATCTCCTACAACTATTGCTTTTCTATTCTCCCCCCTTCCCTTCTGAGCCCCAGAGCCAGACTCAGTGCCAGAGACCTGGCCGCTAGGGCCTTCCCCCGGTAGGTCATCCCCCCCCAACAGCATCCAAAATGGTATACTTGTTTTGAAGGGGAACGGCCACGAGGGATCCCTGCACTTTCTGCCTGTTTGTTTTTTTCCCCCTGACTGTAACCCAGCTATTCTTGTCCTGTACCTTGGGTGTGGTTACCTCCTTGTAACTCTTCTCAATCACCCCCTCTGCCTCCCGGATGATCCGAAGTTCATCCAGCTTCAGCTCCAGTTCCCTAACACGGTCTTTGAGGAGCTGAAGTTGGGTGCACTTCCCGCAGGTATAGTCAGTGGGGACACCGGTGGTATCCCTCACCACCCACATCCTACAGGAGGAGCATGTAACTGGCCTAGCCTCCATCCCCTCTTACCTTACAGAATATTGCTGCTGTGTGGACTAACTAGATCTCCGCCCTCCGACTCTGCTCCCAGTCAGCTACACTTCCTGTAAACTCCTGGCTCTCTTCGCACTCTTTGCGGAAATGTCGGAAACAAAATGAAAGGAGCACCTTACTCCCTCCTCACCTAACTCCCTCGGTCACCAAACTCTCACTATCGCACTCAAATGCACCAAATTCAGCACTCCTTCGGTCACCAAACTCTCACTATTGCACTCAAATGCACCAAATTCAGCACTCCCTCGATCACCAAACTCTCACTATCGCACTCAAATGCACCAAATTCAGCACTCAGTGCAAACAATGTCTGCACTGTAGGGGATCACTTTTATACTGTGAATCTAGCCTCTGAAAAACTGGCCTAATCCAATTAACTAATTAACAAGCTCCAGCTGCAAGTGCCTACAAGTAGAAGCCGGTTTAAAGCTTATTGAAAATTCACCTTCTTCTAAACCAAACAGCAACTTTTAAGTTCCCCTACAGTGCAGACTTTGTTTGCACTGAGTGCTGAATTTGGTGCTTTTTGAGTGCGATAGTGAGAGTTTGGTGACCGAGGGAGTGCTGAATTTGGTGCTTTTTGAGTGCGATAGTGAGAGTTTGGTGACCGAGGGAGTGCTGAATTTGGTGCTTTTTGAGTGCGATAGTGAGAGTTTGGTGACCGAGGGAGTTAGGTGAGGAGGGAGTAAGGTGCTCCTTTCATTTTGCTTCCGACATTTCCGCAAAGAGTGCGAAGAGAGCCAGGAGTTTACAGGAAGTGTAGTTGACTGGGAGCAGAGTCGGAGGGCGGAGATCTAGTTCGTCCACACAGCAGCTATATTCTGTAAGGTAAGAGGGGATGGAGGCTAGGCCAGTTACATGCTCCTCCTGTCGGATGTGGGTGGTGAGGGATACCACCGGTGTCCCCACTGACTATACCTGCGGGAAGTGCACCCAACTTCAGCTCCTCAAAGACCGTGTTAGGGAACTGGAGCTGAAGCTGGATGAACTTCGGATCATCCGGGAGGCAGAGGGGGTGATTGAGAAGAGTTACAGGGAGGTAACCACACCCAAGGTACAGGACAAGAATAGCTGGGTTACAGTCAGGGGGAAAAAAACAAACAGGTGGACAGTGCAGGGATCCCTCGTGGCCGTTCCCCTTCAAAACAAGTATACCGTTTTGGATGCTGTTGGGGGGGATGACCTACCGGGGGAAGGCCCTAGCGGCCAGGTCTCTGGCACTGAGTCTGGCTCTGGGGCTCAGAAGGGAAGGGGGGAGAATAGAAAAGCAATAGTTGTAGGAGATTCAATGGTTAGGGGAATAGATAGGAGATTCTGTGGTCGCGAGCGAGACTCCCGGAAGGTATGATGCCTCCCGGATGCCAGGGCCAGGGATGTCTCGGATCGTGTCTTCAGGATCCTTAAGGGGGAGGGGGAGCAGCCAGAAGTCGTGGTGCACATTGGTACCAACGACATAGGTAGGAAAAGGGGTGTGGAGGTAATAAACAAGTTTAGGGAGTTAGGCTGGAAGTTGAAAGCCAGGACAGACAGAGTTGTCATCTCTGGTTTGTTGCCGGTGCCACGTGATAGCGAGGCTAGGAATAGGGAGAGAGTGCAGTTGAACACGTGGCTGCAGGAATGGTGTAGGAGGGAGGGCTTCAGGTATTTGGATAATTGGAGCGCATTCTGGGGAAGGTGGGACCTGTACAAGCAGGACGGGTTGCATCTGAACCAGAGGGGCACCAATATCCTGGGAGGGAGGTTTGCTAGTACTCTTCGGGAGGGTTTAAACTAATTTGACAGGGGAATGGGAACCGGATTTGTAGTCCAGCAACTAAGGTAGCCGATATTCAGGACGCCAAAGCATGTAATGAGGCAGTGGGGAAGGGAACACTGACAAAGGAGAGTATTTGCAGGCACGGAGATGGGTTGAAGTGTGTATACTTCAACGCAAGAAGCATCAGGAATAAGATGGGTGAACTTAAGGCATGGATCGGTACTTGGGACTACGATGTGGTGGCCATCACGGAAACTTGGATAGAAGAGGGGCAGAAATGGTTGTTGGAGGTCCCTGGTTATAGATGTTTCAATAAGATTAGGGAGGGTGGTAAAAGAGGTGGGGGGGGGGTGGCATTATTAATTAGAGATAGTATAACAGCTGCAGAAAGGCAGTTCGAGGAGTATCACCCTATTGAGGTAGTATGGGTTGAAGTCAGAAATAGGAAAGGAGCAGTCACCTTGTTAGGAGTTTTCTATAGGCCCCCCAATAGTAGCAGAGATGTGGAGGAACAGATTGGGAAACAGATTTTGGAAAGGTGCAGAAGTCATAGGGTAGTAGTCATGGGCGACTTTAACTTCCCAAATATTGAGTGGAAACTCTTTAGATCAAATAGTTTGGATGGGGTGGTGTTTGTGCAGTGTGTCCAGGAAGCTTTTCTAACACAGTATGTAGATTGTCCAACCAGAGGAGGGGCAATATTGGATTTAGTACTGGGTAATGAACCAGGGCAAGTGATAGATTTGTTAGTGGGGGAGCATTTTGGAGATAGTGACCACAATTCTGTGACTTTCACTTTAGTAATGGAGAGGGATAGGTACGTGCAACAGGGCAAGGTTTACAATTGGGGGAAGGGTAAATACGATGTTGTCAGACAAGAATTGAAGTGCATAAGTTGGGAACATAGGCTGGCAGGGAAGGACACAAGTGAAATGTGGAACTTGTTCAAGGAACAGGTGCTACGTGTCCTTGATATGTATGTCCCTGTCAGGCAGGGAAGAGATGGTCGAGTGAGGGAACCATGGTTGACAAGAGAGGTTGAATGTCTTGTTAAGAGGAAAAAGGTGACTTATGTAAGGCTGAGGAAACAAGGTTCAGACAAGGCATTGGAGGGATACAAGATAGCCAGGAGGGAACTGAAGAAAGGGATTAGGAGAGCTAAGAGAGGGCATAAACAATCTTTGGCGGGTAGGATCAAGGAAAAGCCCAAGGCCTTTTACACATATGTGAGAAATATGAGAATGACTAGAGCGAGGGTAGGTCCGATCAAGGACAGTAGCGGGAGATTGTGTATTGAGTCTGAAGAGATAGGCGAGGTCTTGAATGAGTACTTTTCTTCTGTATTTACAAATGAGAGGGGCGATATTGTTGGAGAGGACAGTGTGAAACAGATTGGTAAGCTCGAGGAAATACTTGTTAGGAAGGAAGATGTGTTGGGCATTTTGAAAAACTTGAGGATAGACAAGTCCCCCGGGCCTGACGGGATATATCCAAGGATTCTATGGGAAGCAAGAGATGAAATTGCAGAGCCGTTGGCAATGATCTTTTCGTCCTCACTGTCAACAGGGGTGGTACCAGGGGATTGGAGAGTGGCGAATGTCGTGCCCCTGTTCAAAAAAGGAACTAGGGATAACCCTGGGAATTACAGGCCAGTTAGTCTTACTTCGGTGGTAGGCAAAGTAATGGAAAGGGTACTGAAGGATAGGATTTCTGAGCATCTGGAAAGACACTGCTTGATTAGGGATAGTCAGCACGGATTTGTGAGGGGTAGGTCTTGCCTTACAAATCTTATTGAATTCTTTGAGGAGGTGACCAAGCATGTGGATGAAGGTAAAGCAGTAGATGTAGTGTACATGGATTTTAGTAAGGCATTTGATAAAGTTCCCCATGGTAGGCTTCTGCACAAAGTAAGGAGGCATGGGATAGTGGGAAATTTGGCCAGTTGGATAACGAACTGGCTAACCGATAGAAGTCAGAGAGTGGTGGTGGATGGCAAATATTCAGCCTGGATCCCAGTTACCAGTGGTGTACCGCAGGGATCAGTTCTGGGTCCTCTGCTGTTTGTGATTTTCATTAATGACTTGGATGAGGGAGTTGAAGGGTGGGTCAGTAAATTTGCAGATGATACGAAGATTGGTGGAGTTGTGGATAGTAAGGAGGGCTGTTGTCGGCTGCAAAGAGACATAGATAGGATGCAGAGCTGGGCTGAGAAGTGGCAGATGGAGTTTAACCCTGAAAAGTGTGAGGTTGTCCATTTTGGAAGGACAAATATGAATGCGGAATTCAGGGTTAACGGTAGAGTTCTTGGCATTGTGGAGGAGCAGAGAGACCTTGGGGTCTATAGAACATAGAACATAGAACAATACAGCGCAGTACAGGCCCTTCGGCCCACGATGTTGCACCGAAACAAAAGCCATCTAACCTACACTATGCCATTATCATCCATATGTTTATCCAATAAACTTTTAAATGCCCTCAATGTTGGCGAGTTCACTACTGTAGCAGGTAGGGCATTCCACGGCCTCACTACTCTTTGCGTAAAGAACCTACCTCTGACCTCTGTCCTATATCTATTACCCCTCAGTTTAAAGTTATGTCCCCTCGTGCCAGCCATATCCATCCGCGGGAGAAGGCTCTCACTGTCCACCCTATCCAACCCCCTTATCATTTTGTATGCCTCTATTAAGTCTCCTCTTAACCTTCTTCTCTCCAACGAAAACAACCTCAAGTCCGTCAGCCTTTCCTCATAAGATTTTCCCTCCATACCAGGCAACATCCTGGTAAATCTCCTCTGCACCCGCTCCAAAGCCTCCACGTCCTTCCTATAATGCGGTGACCAGAACTGTACGCAATACTCCAAATGCGGCCGGACCAGAGTTCTGTACAGCTGCAACATGACCTCCCGACTCCGGAACTCAATCCCTCTACCAATAAAGGCCAACACTCCATAGGCCTTCTTCACAACCCTATCAACCTGGGTGGCAACTTTCAGGGATCTATGTACATGGACACCTAGATCCCTCTGCTCAGCCACACTTTCAAGAACTTTACCATTAGCCAAATATTCCGCATTCCTGTTATTCCTTCCAAAGTGAATCACCTCACACTTCTCTACATTAAACTCCATTTTCCACCTCTCAGCCCAGCTCTGCAGCTTATCTATATCCCTCTGTAACCTGCTACATCCTTCCACACTATCGACAACACCACCGACTTTAGTATCGTCTGCAAATTTACTCACCCACCCTTCTGCGCCTTCCTCTAGGTCATTGATAAAAATGACAAACAGCAACGGCCCCAGAACAGATCCTTGTGGTACTCCACTTGTGACTGTACTCCATTCTGAACATTTCCCATCAACCACCACCCTCTGTCTTCTTTCAGCGAGCCAATTTCTGATCCATATCTCTAAATCACCCTCAATCCCCAGCCTCCGTATTTTTTGCAATAGCCTACCGTGGGGAACCTTATCAAACGCTTTGCTGAAATCCATATACACCACATCAACTGCTCTACCCTCGTCTACCTGTTCAGTCACCTTCTCAAAGAACTCAATAAGGTTTGTGAGGCATGACCTACCCTTCACAAAGCCATGCTGACTATCCCTGATCATATTATTTCTATCTAGGTGATTATAAATCTTGTCCCTTATAATCCCCTCCAAGACTTTACCCACTACAGACGTGAGGCTCACCGGTCTATAGTTGCCGGGGTTGTCTCTTCTCCCCTTTTTGAACAAAGGGACCACATTTGCTGTCCTCCAGTCCTCTGGCACTATTCCTGTAGCCAATGATGACATAAAAATCAAAGCCAAAGGTCCAGCAATCTCTTCCCTGGCCTCCCATAGAATCCTAGGATAAATCCCATCAGGTCCCGGGGACTTATCTATTTTCAGCCTGTCCAGAATTGCCAACACCTCTTCCCTACGTACCTCAATGCCATCTATTCTATTAGCCTGGGGCTCAGCATTCTCCTCCACAACATTATCTTTTTCCTGAGTGAATACTGACGAAAAATATTCATTTAGTATCTCGCCTATCTCTTCAGACTCCACACACAATTTCCCATCCCTGTCCTTGACTGGTCCTACTCTTTCCCTAGTCATTCGCTTATTCCTGACATACCTATAGAAAGCTTTTGGGTTTTCCTTGATCCTTCCTGCCAAATACTTCTCATGTCCCCTCCTTGCTCGTCTTAGCTCTCTCTTTAGATCCTTCCTCGCTACCTTGTAACTATCCATCGCCCCAACCGAAACTTCACACTTCATCTTCACATAGGCCTTCTTCTTCCTCTTAACAAGAGATTCCACTTCCTTGGTAAACCACGGTTCCCTCGCTCGACGCCTTCCTCCCTGTCTGACCGGTACATACTTATCAAGAACACGCAGTAGCTGATCCTTGAACAAGCCCCACTTATCCAGTGTGCCCAACACTTGCAGCCTACTTCTCCACCTTATCCCCCCCAAGTCACGTCTAATGGCATCATAATTGCCCTTCCCCCAGCTATAACTCTTGCCCCTGTTCATACATCTTTGAAAGTTGCCACTCAAGTGGATAGAGCTGTGAAGAAGGCCTATGGTGTGCTCGCGTTCATTAACAGAGGGATTGAATTTAAGAGCCGTGAAGTGATGATGCAGCTGTACAAAACTTTGGTAAGGCCACATTTGGAGTACTGTGTACAGTTCTGGTCGCCTCATTTTAGGAAGGATGTGGAAGCTCTGGAAAAGGTGCAAAGAAGATTTGCCAGGATGTTGCCTGGAATGGAGAGTAGGTCTTACGAGGAAAGGTTGAGGGTGCTAGGCCTTTTCTCATTAGAGCGGAGAAGGATGAGGGGCGACTTGATAGAGGTTTATAAGATGATCAGGGGAATAGATAGAGTAGACAGTCAGAGACTTTTTCCCCAGGTGGAACACACCATTACAAGGGGACATAAATTTAAGGTGAAAGGTGGAAGATATAGGAGGGATATCAGAGGTAGGTTCTTTACCCAGAGAGTAGTGGGGGCATGGAATGCACTGCCTGTGGAAGTAGTTGAGTCGGAAACATTAGTGACCTTCAAGCAGCTGTTGGATAGGTACATGGATTACGGGAAAATTATATAGTGTGGATTTATTTGTTCTTAAGGGCAGCACGGTAGCATTGTGGATAGCACAATTGCTTCACAGATCCATGGTCTCAGGTCCGATTCGGCTTGGGTCATTGTCTGTGCGGAGTCTGCACGTCCTCCCCGTGTCTGCGTGGGTTTCCTCCGGGTGCTCCGGTTTCCTCCCACAGTCCAAAGATGTGCGGGTTAGGTGAATTGGCCAATGATAAATTGCCCTTAATGTCCAAATTGCCCAATGATAAATTGCCCTTAATGTCCAAATTGCCCTTGGTGTTGGGTGGAGGTGTTGAGTTTGGGTAGGGTGCAGACTCAGGGGGCCGAATGGCCTCCTTCTGCACTGTAGATTCAATGATAATCTATGATTAATCTAGGACAAAGGTTCGGCACAACATCGTGGGCCGAAGGGCCTGTTCTGTGCTGTATTTTCTATGTTCTATGTTCTAGAATGATAAGGAAAATAGACTAGTTCAACAAAAAAAATGGAATGGTGGCAACGGAAATCCGGAAGTCCTGGAGAGGGCACTTCTGGAACATCCAAACAAGAATAGAAAGATACAAATTAAGAAATAGGGCCCTCCCCACCTTTGACTTGTTCATTTGATTTTCAGATTAAGCAAAAATAATACAGACGAAGAACGGGAACTACACTCCAGAGAAGAATGTTTTAGACAGTATGGCGGGAAAACTAATGATACAATTGGCTACATATTTGAGGGAATTAAATGACAGAGCCCGGAGGAAAAACCTTACAGGTTAGAAACAAATCAAAATATGAAATTATTACTGAATAGTGAAACCTCCGGTCAGACATCTCTAACCGGACATCAGCTGATGGATGATCTGTGGTCTCCACGGGGTGTGTACTACGCGGTGAAGTTATTAAGGGTCTCGGCAGACAGCAGCGACTGACGAGGAACCCCCGCATTTTAAATGACAATAGTTTAAGAATCTTGGCAGCTTGATGCCACGGCGGGAAATTTGTAACCAATGCAGTGGACAATATTACATTGGAGTGTGTAATAGTTATTACGGACAAAATGTCCTGTAAATTGTTAGGGATTGTTTTGTATGGATTCAATTGGGTTGTAACCCCAAAGGTTGACTGTATTACATGTGCAAGTGGTGTTATTGCAAAGTTTAAAAAAATATATATATAATGGCAAGTACACACTTCATGCTGTAAGGGAAATGATAATGGACAAAAGGGATTTGAAGAAAACTGAGTTATTGTCTCATGTAAGCCAGGGCTGGCAGACTACATGGCTCAGTATAATGTTAGGTGTTAGTGTGAGGAAGTCAGGATAGAAACAGGATATATTGAAGCTTCGGAAATTAATGAAGCAAAGGAATCAGTGGGTCCTACATGATATCATAATTTACCATTCCAATGAGAAACGGAAAGCACTTTCTAAAAAACCAGCGATGGACAAAATATCTTTTTGGTGGCTGATGGACTGAGTTGTGTGCTGTTTTTAAGGGACATGAGGAAGTTTCTACGGTGCTGCTACCCCAAGGCAGTCAGATGCTTTGGAGGTAGTGGAACACGCAGATATAGCTATTGCGTTACCTTCCTGAGCAGCGACAGCTATGGTTCACGGTGATTGGACTTGAGGAAAGAACAATAAAGAGTCTATCGACACTGGTCTGCGAGATGAATGAATTTACAATTGATTTCTGTGCGCAGTTTACAACTCACGACATGTACACACAAATGCCAAGGATCAGGGATATCTGCTAGAAGAGGGATATAAACCCTAAAGCAGGATTCAGCTCAGAGTCAGCTCTCATAGCTCTCATAGCTCGGTCATGGGGTTTTGCCTGATGCATGGATTGATAATACTTGTTATTATAATTGTATACTGGATAATCATTGGATGCCTTAATATGTGAATAATAATTGAACGAAGGTGTAGTGTAACCCAGACGTCAGGCCAATGCATCTGCCACAGTGCCACCGATGTCCCGTTATCGGCAGGTAGCAAAAGGTAATGTTGGTTAGGAGGCGGAACAGTCATCATAAAATGATAAAAGGAGGGAATGAGGAATGGAGCAAAAGAGCAAGGTACTAGAAAGGGGATAAGTAGCTATAAGTAGTTATGCAAAGTTAGGAGTAGATACTAATACAGGTGATTAGAGGATTAGGGTAGCGGACTTTTAAACATTGATGCATGATCAATTGCACAGAGACGAGAGTTGAATACAACTGAGGCGTTATTACTCTAAGGTGTGTGGCCTGCCACTGCAGCTGGCGAAATGGCTGCTGTACGGAGGACACACATATTTATACTCCGCCTACTGGGCTGAGCCAGCAGGCAGGGACTATCGCCGTACCTGTAGTACAGGGTCTTGCCACACATCATCTAATATGTACAACAGTGGTGATTACCACATTCACACCCTGTTAAAATTGAGTCCAGCAGGGGTGGTAGAGAACTATACAGAGCAAGTTTAATATACAGAATTGAGAAAAAAAAATTATTGTTGAAGTCCAGTGGTTTGATCGTCCCAAACCAGTTATAGATTTAGGTGGTCTGGGGCCTTGAAATGACGCTGGGAGCGACGCAGTGGTGGTGGAAATTCCGGTGTTAGTCTGGTCCTCGATGACTCCGGGAGCGTGCCGAAATCCTCTTCATCCTCAGGCGTGGGCAGGGGGAGGACGGATGGTCCAGGGTGGGTTGCTGCTGGGTGCACCAGTGGAGGGGGGTGTGGAGCCGGGCCGGAGGTGTGTGTGTGTGTATGTGTGGCACCTGCGGGTGCCAGGTCCCTGAAGAAGACAGTATCCTGGCGGCTGTCGGGTACGCTACATAGGCATACTGGGGGTTAGCGTGGAGTAACTGCACCCTTTCAACCAATGGGTCTGCCTTGTGGAGTCAGACATGCCTACGGAGGCGTACAGGTCCTGGAGCTGCGAGCCAAGTCGGGAGCGACACCCCGGATGTGGACTTCCTGGGGAAGGCAAAGAGGTGTTCATGGGGTGTGTCGTTAGTGGTGGTGCACAGTAGTGACCGAATGGAGTGCAGTGCATCGGGGGGGGGGGGGGATCTCCTGCCAGAGGAGATTTCTGGACTATAGGGCCAGTTGGACGGCCCTCCAGACGGTCCTGTTCTCCCTCTCTACCTGCCCGTTTCCCCGGGGGTTATAGCTGGTCGTCCTGCTGGAGGCGATACCCCTGCTGAGCAGGAACTGACGCAGCTCATCACTCATGATTTTTTTTAAAAATAATTTTTATTAAAGGTTTTCGTAAAATATCAATAACAAAATGAGAAAGAAAAAAGAACCCAACAGGGTTAAGTACAAAACACAATCTAAAAAAGCAACCCCCCAAACCCCTCCCCCCCCGTACCTGAATAATAAATTAACATTAACACCCCGACTTAAGAAAACAGGTGTATACACCCCCTCAGGCCCTTCCAGTGTAAATAACCTAAACAAAAATAAAGTAAACCCCCCCGCCCCCACCCCCCGAGCTGCTGCTGCCATTGACCAATGTCTAGTGTTCTGCCAGAAAGTCTAAGAACGGTTGCCACCGCCTAACGAACCCTGGTACCGACCCTCTCAAGGCGAATTTCACCCTCTCCAATTTAATGAACCCTGCCATATCGCTGATCCAGGATTTCACGCTTGGGGGCCTCGTATCTTTCCACTGAAGGAGAATCCTTCGCCGGGCTACCAGGGACGCAAAGGCCAGAATTCTGGCCTCTTTCGCCTCCTGCACTCCCGACTTCATCCGCCCCCAGTCCGGTTTGACCCTGGATCCTACCACCCTCGACACCGTCCTCGCTACGCCCTTCCAAAATTCCTCCAGCGCTGGGCATGCCCAGAACATATGGGTGTGATTTGCTGGGCTCCCTGAGCACCTAACACACCTGTCCTCACCCCCAAAGAACCTGCTCATCCTTGTCCCGGTCATGTGTGCCCTGTGCAGCACCTTAAACTGTATGAGGCTGAGCATCGCGCATGAAGAGGAAGAGTTCACCCTCCCTAGAGCATCTGCCCATGTCCCCTCTTCGATCTCCTCTCCCAACTCCTCCTCCCACTTACCTTTCAACTCCACCACCGAGGCCTCCTCCTCCTCCTGCATCACCTGGTAAGTTTCCGAGATCTTCCCTACTCTCACCCACCCCCGCGAGAGCACCCTGTCCTGTACTGTGTGTGGCAGTAGTCATGGAAATTCCACCACCTGCCGTCTGGCAAACGCCCTTACCTGTAAGTACCTGAAGGTGTTCCCCGGGGGGGGGGGGGGGAGCCCGTACTTCTCCTCCAGCTCACCCAAGCTCGTGAACTTCCCGTCCACAAACAGGTCCCCCAACTTTCGTATGCCTGCCCTGTGCCACCCCGAAAACCCTCCACCTGTTCTTCCTGGGGCGAACCGGTGGTTCCCCCGTAATGGGGTCCACGCCGAGGCCCTAACTTCCCCCCTATGCCGTCTCCACTGCCCCCAAATTCTGAGGGCCGCCACCACCGGGCTCGTGGTATACCTCCTTGGAGGGAGTGGCAGCTGTGCCATTGCCAGCGACCCCAGACTCGTACCCACACAGGACACCATCTCCAGCCTCTTCCATGCAGCCCCCTCCCCCTCCATCACCCACTTGCGCACCATTGTCGCATTGGCGGCCCAGTAGTACCCACAGAGGTTGGACAGCGCCAGCCCCCCCCAATCTCTACTCCGCTCCAGGAACACCCTTCTCACCCTCGGAGTCCGTCGCGCCCACACAAACCCCATTATACTCCTGTTAACCCGCCTGAAAATTGCCTTCGGGATAAACACGGGGAGGCACTGGAACAGGAACAAAAACCTTGGGAGCACCGTCATTTTGATTGACTGCACCCTACCCGCCAGTGACAGCGGCAACGCGTCCCACCTCTTGAACTCCTCCTCCATTTGCTCCACCAGCCTTGTAAAGCTAAGCCTATGCAGGGCCCCCCAGCTCCTGGCCACCTGGACCCCCAAATATCTGAAACTCCTCTCCGCCCTTTTTAGTGGGAGCTCGCCAATCCCCCTCTCCTGGTCCCCTAGCTGAACTGCGAACAGCTCGCTCTTCCCCATATTGAGCTTGTACCCCGAAAAGTCCCCGAATTCCCTAAGCATCCTCATTACCTCTGGCATTCCTCCCACCGGGTCCGCCACATACAGCAGCAGGTCGTCCGCATAAAGCGACACCCTATGCTCCTCCCCACCCCGCACCAACCCCCTCCAGTTCCTCGACTCTCTCAGTGCCATCGCCAGGGGTTCAATCACCAGTGCGAAGAGCAGGGGGGACAGGGGGGACCCCTGTCTCGTCCCTCGGTACAACCGAAAGTACTCGGACCTCCTCCTATTTGTGGCCACACTCGCCATCGGGAGCTCGTACAACAGCCTAACCCACCTGACAAACCCCTCCCCAAACCCGAACCACTTCAGCACCTCCCACAGGTAGCCCCACTCCACCCTATCGAAGGCTTTCTCAGCGTCCATCGCCACCACTATCTCCGCCTCCCCCTCCCTCGCCGGCATCATGATAACGTTCAAAAGCCTCCGCACATTCGCGTTCAACTGTCTCCCCAAACCCCGTCTGGTCTTCATGGATGATCTGCGGCACACAATCCTCAATCCTCGTGGCTAAGATCTTCGGCAGCACCTTGGCATCTACATTTAGCAAGGAAATCGGTCTGTAAGACCCACATTGCAGGGGATCCTTGTCCCGCTTCAGGATCAAGGAGATCAGTGCCCGGGACATCGTTGGGGGTGAAGCCCCCCCCCCTCCCTTGCCTCATTAAAGGTCCTAACTAACAGCGGGCCCAACAGGTCCATATATTTTTTATAGAACTCGACCGGAAAACCGTCCGGCCCCGGTGCCTTCCCCGCCTGCATGCTTCCTATCCCTTTGATCAGCTCCTCCAGCCCAATCGGGGCCCCCAGTCCCGCCACCAGTCCCTCTTCCACCTTTGGAAACCTCAATTGGTCCAGGAAATGGCCCATCCCTCCCTCCTCCCGTGGGGGCTCGGATCGGTACAATTCCTCGTAGAAGTCCCTGAAGACCCCATTCATGCCAACCCCACTCCGCACCACGCTCCCTCCCCTGTCCTTAACTCCCCCGATCTCCCTAGCTGCGTCCCGCTTCCGAAGCTGATGCGCCAGCATCCAGCTTGCCTTTTCCCCATACTTGTAGACCGCCCCCTGGGCCTTCCTCCACTGCACCTCCGCCTTCCTGGTGGTCACCAGGTCGAATTCGGCCTGGAGGCTGCGCCTCTTCCTCAACAATCCTTCCTCAGGTTCTTCTGCATACCTCCTGTCTACCCTCACCATCTCCCCCACGAGCCTCTCCCTCTCCCCCCCCCCCCTCCCTCTCGCTCCCTCCGCTCCTTGTGGGCCCTGATGGAGATCAGCTCTCCCCTCACCACCGCCTTCAGTGCCTCCCATACCATCCCCACTCGGACCTCCCCGTTGTCGTTGGTCTCCAGGTACCTCTCTATACTTCCTCGGACCCGCTCGCTCACCTCCTCGTCCGCCAACAGCCCCACCTCCAAGCGCCACAGCGGGCGCTGGTCCCTCTCCTCCCCCATCTCCAAGCCCACCCAATGCTAGGCGTGGTCCGAAATGGCTATTGCCGAATACTCGGTATCCTCTACTCTCGCTATCAGCGCCCTACTCAAAATGAAAAAGTCGATTCGAGAATAAGCCTTATGGACATGTGAGAAAAATGAAAATTCCCTAGCCCCCGGCCTTGCAAATGTCCAAGGGTCCACCCCTCCCATTTGGTCCATAAATCCCCTCAACGCTCTAGCCGCCGCCGGCTTCCTACCCGTCCTAGACCTGGAGCGATCCAGTGCAGGATCCAACACCGTGTTAAAGTCTCCCCCCATTATCAGGCCCCCCACTTCCAAGTCTGGGATCCGACCCAACATACGCCACATAAAACCCGCATCGTCCCAGTTCGGAGCATACACATTGACCAGTACCACCCTCTCTCCCTGCAACTTACCACTTACCATTATGTACCTACCGCCATTATCTGCCACAATGCTCGACGCCTCGAATAACACCTTCTTTCCCACCAAGATCGCCACCCCTCGATTTTTGGCATCTAGCCCCGAGTGAAACACCTGACCTACCCACCCTTTCCTCAGTCTTACCTGGTCTGCCACCTTCAGGTGTGTCTCCTGGAGCATAACCACATCCGCCTTGAGCCCCTTCAGGTGCGCGAACACGTGGGCCCGCTTAACCGGCCCATTCAGTCCCCTTACATTCCAGGTTATCAGCCGGATTAGGGGGCTACCCGCCCCCCCTCCCCGACTAGCCATGACCACCTCCTCGGCCAGCCACGCGCCCGCACCCCACACCCGGCCCGTTCCCCACAGCGGCATACCCCCGTCTTGACCCACCCCACTCGCTCCAGCTCCTCCTTGATCTTAGCAGCAGCAACTCGATTCCCCCCCCTCCCACCCCCAACCCCCCCCCCCCCCCCGGCTAGTACCCATCCTAGCTGGTTTACTCCCCCCCATTGCACTTCTGCAAGTCAGCTGACTCCTGCTGACCCCGGCCACTCCCGCCTCCCCTTCGACTCCTCCCATTGTGTGGCACACCCTCCTCTCCCGCTCCCCATTCACAGGCTCTCCCGCTCCGTTCTAAGCGCGAGAAACAATCCTCGCTTCCCCACCCCGGTCCCGCCCCCCCTCCCCAGTCTTGTGCGCGGGGAAAAAATCCCGCGCTCGCCACCTACCAGGCCCCGCCACCAACCAAAACAGTGCCCAACCCACCCCATCCACCCTCCCCAACCCAAAAGAGAAAAACACAGAGAAAAAGAAATCCGAAACAATGCAAAGGCACCCCCCCCCCCCCCGTACCAAATATAGGCATAACATATCCACCACAGTCCCCAATCACCCATCCTGACCCTCAGTCTGTGTCCAGATTCTCGGTCTGAACAAAGGCCCATGCCTCCTCCGGAGACTCAAAATAATGGTGCCGGTCCCTGTAGGTCCTTGTAGTCGCACCGGCTGCAACATGCCACCCCCTTCCTGTGCAGCACCGCTTTCGCTCGATTGTACCCGGCCCTCCTCTTCGCTACCTCTGCACTCCAGTGCTGATATATCCGAACCTCCGCGTTCTCCCACCTGCTGCTCCTTTCCTTCTTGGCCCACCTGAGCACACATTCCCGATCGATGAACCGATGGAACCGCACCAGCACCGCCCGTGGAGGCTCATTAGCCTTGGACCTCCTCGCCAACACTCTATGAGCCCCTTCCAGCTCCAGGAGCCCCTGGAAGGACCCCGCTCCCATCAGCGAGTTTAACATGGTGACCACATAGGCCCCCACATCCGGCCCCTCCAGCCCCTCTGGGAGGCCCAGAATCCGCAGATTCGTCCTCCTCGACCGATTCTCCATCTCCTCGAACCGCTCCTGCCATTTCTTGTGGAGCGCCTCGTGCGCCTCCACCTTTACCGCCAGGGCTGAGACCTCGTCCTCATTGTCAGAGATTTTTTGTTGAGCCTCTCGGATCGCCACCCCCTGGGCCGTCTGTGTCTCCAGCAGCTTATCAATAGAAGCCTTCATCGGCTCTAGCAGGTCCTTTTTAATCTCTCTGAGGCAGCGCTGGATACCCTCCTGTTGCTCCTCCGCCACACTGCCTCCACGCTGCCTGGTCTCCACCCGCCGCCATTTTGTCCTTCTTCCCTCCCTTCTTCTGGTCCACCACAAACTTTTTTGTCACCCCGCTCCTAGTTAAAGCCATATACTGACGGGGAACTATTATTAACTCCTTCCCACACCGGGAAACGTCGAAAGAGTGCCCTTGGGGGCCCTGAAAAGAGCCCAAAAGTCTCGAGAGGGAATACTTTTGGCAGTGTTCGCTTCACCAATCTGCCCCAAAACTCCTGAAAAAGGTCTACGTGTCCGTTCCAGACGGGAGCTGCCGAATGCGTGACCTACTCCTCCATGGCCGCCACCGGAAGCCTCGTCCCCGCTTCTTCAGTGGCCCTGGTGAGATCTTTTCACAGTTCTTCCCTCTGCTGTTAGAAAACACTTTTGAAAAAGGTCCTCAGGTCAGTTTGCAGCTTTAAGCTTGCCCTTCCCCCGCTTGCATGCTGGAAGGGGCCCTGTTTATCCTGTTTGCAGCCAAATCTTCCACTGCTTCTGCCGGGCCTGGCAGCCAAAAGACACAACACTCCTGGGGGACACCGTCAGGGGAGTGTTGCAGTCTTTTTGCCACACCGGGAAATGTCAAACAAATGCCGTGGGGGCCCTGCAAAAGAGACCAAAAGTCCGTTCCAAGCGGAAGCTACCGAATATGCGACCTAGCTCTGCATAGCCGCACCCGGAAGTCCCTCATCACTCATGAATGAGGATCCCCTGTCACTGTGGATGTAGGCAGGGAAGCTGAACAGAGCGAAAATTGTGTTGAGGGCTTTGATGACAGTGGCAGACATCTTGTCAGGGTATGGGATGGCGAAGGGGAATCTGAAGTACTCATCGACCACACTGAGGAAATACGTGTTACGGTCGGTGGAGGGGAGGGGCTCTTTGAAATCCACACTGAGGCGTTCAAAGCGGCGGGAGGCCTTCACCAGGCGCGCACGGTCCGGCTGGTAGAAGTACGGTTTGCACTCCGCACAGACCTTGCAGACCTGGTGATTGTCCGTACTTCCTCGACGGAGTTGGGCAGATTGCGGGCCTTTATGAAATGGTACAACCATGTGACTCCCGGGTGACAAAGGTTGTCGTGCAGGGTCCGGAGTCGGTCTACTTGTGCGCTGGCACATGTACCTCGGGATAGGGCGTCTGGGGGCTCATTGACCTTGCCGGGGCGACTCAAAATCTCGTAGTTGTAGGTGGAGAGCTCAATCCTCCACCTCAAGATTTTATCATTTTTGATCTTGCCCCGCTGTGTGTTATTGAACATGAAGGCTACCGACCGTTGGTCAGTGAGGAGAGTGAATCTCTTGCCGGCCAGGTAATGCCTCCAATGCCGCACAGCTTCACCAATGGCTTGGGCTCTTTTTCGATGGAGGAGTGCCGAATTTCGGAGGCATGAAGGGTACGGGAAAAGAATGCCATGGGCCTGCCTGCCTGATTGAGTGTGGCAGCTAGAGCGACGTCTGATACATCGCTCTCAACTTGAAAGGGCAGCATTTCGTCCACTGCATGCATCGCGGCCTTGGCGATTTCGGCTGTATTGTGGTTGAAGGCATGTTGAGCCTCGACCATCAGGGGGAAAAGGGTGGACTGGATGAGTGGGCGGGCCTTGTCCGCATAGTTTGTGACCCACTGGGCGCCATATGAAAAGAACGTCAGGCAGTGTTTGAGGGCCTTGGGGCAGTGGGGAAGGGGGAGCTCCATGAGGGGGCGCATTCGGTCGGGATTGGGCCCCAGAACTCCGTTCTGGGCCACATAGCCGAGGATGGCGAAGCAGTTCATGCTGAATACACACTTCTCCTTGTTATAGGTGAGGTTTAGGAGCGTGGCGGTGTGGAGAAATTTGGCAAGGTTGGCATCGTGGCCCTGATCGAGGCTGCAGATGGTGACATTATCTAGGTACGGGAAGGTGGCCCACAATCCATACCGGTCAACCATTCTGCCCATCTCCTTTTGGAAGACTGAGACCCCTTTGGTGACGCCGAAGGGAGCCCTGAGAAAGTGGTAGAGGCTGCCATCTGCCTCGAAGGCAGTGTATGGCCTTACAGATGGGAAGCTGGTGGTAGGCGGATTTGAGGTCTACGGTTGAGAAGACCCGGTACTGTGCAATCTGATTGACCATATCAGATATGCGTGGGAGGGGATACGTGTCGAGCTGCGTGTACCTATTGATGGTCTGGCTGTTGTCCACGACCATTCTGTGTTTCTCCCCAGTTTTCACCACTACGACTTGGGCTCTCCAGGGGCTGTTGCTGGCCTCGATGATGCGCCCTGGACCACGTCAGACACAACCACCTACCTTCCACAACGTCAGACTTCTCCCAACGGATCCTGGGATCATCCAGCCGCAGCCACTGACCGAGGAAGCGAGGGAAACGTGGTGGTCTGCAGGTTAGACTGAAGCAACGTGGTTTCAAGACCCCTCTCCCCAGCACACTTCTGGCAAACATCCAAGCGATCGAAAACAAGCTGGATGAACGTAACGCCAGACTTACCTCTCAGAGGGAAGTAAGAGACTGCTGTGTGCTCTGCTTCACAGAGTCATGACTCACCCCCCCACTTCACCAGACTGTGCCATACAACCTGAAGGCTTCTCAATTCACCGGGCGGACCGCACCGTGTCATCAGGTGAAGCAAAGGGTGGAG